>NC_064621.1:230391878-230691878 GCF_023898315.1 Schistocerca nitens
AGAGAGAGAGAGAGAGAGAGAGGGGGGGGGAGGAAGGAGAGAGAGAGAGATAGAGAGAGAGAGAGAGAGAGGAGGAAGGAGAGAGAGAGAGGGGAGGAAGGAGAGAGAGAGAGAGGGGGGAGGAAGGAGAGAGAGAGAGAGAGAGAGAGAGGGGGGAGGAAGGAGAGAGAGAGAGAGAGAGAGAGAGAGAGAGAGAGGGGAGGAAGGAGAGAGAGAGAGAGAGAGGGGAGGAAGGAGAGAGAGAGAGAGAGAGAGAGAGAGAGAGAGAGAGAGAGAGAGAGAGAGAGGGGGGAGGAAGGTGAGAGAGAGAGAGAGAGAGAGAGAGGCCAGGGGGGGAGAGAGAGAGTGAGAGAGAGAGAGAGAGAGAGAGAGAGAGAGAGAGAGAGAGAGAGAGAGAGAGGAGAGAGAGAGAGAGAGAGAGGCAGGGGGGAGAGAGAGAGAGGCCAGGGGGGAGAGAGAGAGAGGCAGGGGGGAGAGAGAGAGAGGCCAGGGGGAGAGAGAGAGAGGCAGGGGGGAGAGAGAGAGAGGCAGGGGGGAGAGAGAGAGAGGCAGGGGGGAGAGAGAGAGAGGCCAGGGGGGAGAGAGAGAGAGGCAGGGGGAGAGAGAGAGAGGCCAGGGGGGAGAGAGAGAGGGGCCAGGGGGAGAGAGAAGAGGCCAGGGGGAGAGAGAGAGAGGCCAGGGGGGGAGAGAGAGAGGCCAGGGGGAGAGAGAGAGAGGCCAGGGGGGAGAGAGAGAGAAAGGCCAGGGGGGGAGAGAGAGAGAGGCCAGGGGGGGAGAGAGAGAGAGGCCAGGGGGGGAGAGAGAGAGAGGCCAGGGGGGGAGAGAGAGAGAAAGGCCAGGGGGGGAGAGAGAGAGAAAGGCCAGGGGGGGAGAGAGAGAGAGGCCAGGGGGGGAGAGAGAGAGAGAGGCCAGGGGGGGAGAGAGAGAGAAAGGCCAGGGAGAGAGAGAGAGAGAGGCCAGGGGGGGAGAGAGAGAGAGAGGCCAGGGGTGGAGGAGAGAGAGAGGCCAGGGGTGGAGGGAGAGAGAGAGGCCAGGGGGGGAGAGAGAGAGAGAGGCCAGGGGGGGAGAGAGAGAGAGAGGCCAGGGGGGGAGAGAGAGAGAGAGGCCAGGGGGGGAGAGAGAGAGAGAGGCCAGGGGGGGGGAGAGAGAGAGAGGCCAGGGGGGGGGAGAGAGAGAGAGGCCAGGGGGGAGAGAGAGAGAGAGAGAGGCCAGGGGGGAGAGAGAGAGAGAGAGGCCAGGGGGAGAGAGAGAGAGAGAGAGAGGCCAGGGGGGGAGAGAGAGAGAGAGAGGCCAGGGGGGGAGAGAGAGAGAGAGAGGCCAGGGTGGGAGAGAGAGAGAGAGAGGCCAGGGTGGGAGAGAGAGAGAGGCCAGGGGGGGAGAGAGAGAGAGAGGCCAGGGGGGGAGAGAGAGAGAGAGGCCAGGGGGGAGAGAGAGAGAGGCCAGGGGGGAGAGAGATAGAGGCCAGGGGGGGAGAGAGATAGAGGCCAGGGGGGGAGAGAGATAGAGGCCAGGGGGGGAGAGAGAGAGAGGCCAGGGGGGGGAGAGAGAGAGGCCAGGGGGGGAGAGAGAGGCAAGGGGGGGGGAGAGAGAGGCAAGGGGGGGAGAGAGGGGCAAGGGGGGAGAGAGGCAAGGGGGGAGAGAGGGAAGGAAGGAGACAGGGAGGGAAGGAAGGAGACAGGGAGGGAAGGAAGGAGACAGGGAGGGAAGGAAGGAGACAGGGAGGGAAGGAAGGAGACAGGGAGGGAAGGAAGGAGACAGGGAGGGAAGGAAGGAGACAGGGAGGGAAGGAAGGAGACAGGGAGGGAAGGAAGGAGACAGGGAGGGAAGGGAGGAGACAGGGAGGGAAGGGAGGAGTCAGGGAGGGAAGGGAGGAGTCAGGGAGGGAAGGAAGGAGACAGGGAGGGAAGGAAGGAGACAGGGAGGGAAGGAAGGAGACAGGGAGGGAAGGAAGGAGACAGGGAGGGAAGGAAGGAGACAGGGAGGGAAGGAAGGAGACAGGGAGGGAAGGAAGGAGACAGGGAGGGAAGGAAGGAGACAGGGAGGGAAGGAAGGAGACAGGGAGGGAAGGAAGGAGTCAGGGAGGGAAGGAAGGAGTCAGGGAGGGAAGGAAGGAGTCAGGGAGGGAAGGAAGGAGACAGGGAGGGAAGGAAGGACACAGGGAGGGAGGGAAGGAAGGAGACAGGGAGGGAGGGAAGGAAGGAGACAGGGAGGGAGGGAAGGAAGGAGACAGGGAGGGAGGGAAGGAAGGAGACAGGGAGGGAAGGAAGGAGACAGGGAGGGAAGGAAGGAGACAGGGAGGGAAGGAAGGAGACTGGGAGGGAAGGAAGGAGACAGGGAGGGAAGGAAGGAGACAGGGAGGGAAGGAAGGAGACAGGGAGGGAAGGAAGGAGACAGGGAGGGAAGGAAGGAGACAGGGAGGGAAGGAGAGAGGGAAGGAAGGAGAGAGGGAAGGAAGGAAGGAAGGAAGGGGAAAGAAGGGGAGAGGGGGGGAGGGATACAGACTGAGAGGAGTGCAGTAATGGGAAATTTATGTGCAAAGAAACAAAGAATGTGCCAAGTCTGCAGTAGGAAATTGCTGAGATACTCATCGAATTGTGCTACGTGTGCATAACTAATAGAAAATTACTATATAATAAACTATTAACACGCTTCAGTAGTTTGGCTAGATAGAGTAAGTGGAAAAATTGATTGTTGAATCCCAATCTCACCTATGACTGCCAACGAAGGTACGAAAATATTCCTACTTAACAAGGACCGCAGGATATAGATTACAAATTATCTCAACAATCATAAAAATTCAAGTGTGTTATTCAGTACGCCTTAGATGTGGAATGCCTTCATGGAAAAATGTTTGCGGTTAGCAACGTAACTATGACTGTACCCGTATGTGCACGTCTTCGGCCTAAGCAAATCGACGGCCACGAATGTTTGTTTTCAGGGCTCGAAAAATACCATTTTATCTCTATTGCTATGAAAATATTTGCAAAAATCTGAAATTTCGGCAGTACGCACTGTTTATTTTGTTAGAGGAAAAGAGCTTGTTGCATTTACTCACGGTGCTTGCTGCCGGCATGAATAACGCCCACTTTACCCTTCGCTCTCCTGATTTCAGTTAGTACTGATGGTTCTGTCACAGGTTTCTCTTTTCGGCAGTGTTGATTCTGCGCTGCAGTATGAATTGCTTTACTGACGGCTAGCTGATTTTCACCTAATGTGTGGTGTCACCAAATGCAGTGATGACTTATTATTTAGTTACAATTTTTTCCGTGTGTTTACGGCCATTAACTTTCTTTCTGTGAAAATACCTTCACAAAAGCTGGAAAGCGAATAACGTGCAATCGCTAAGACATACAACATAAGTAACGGAATGATCTAGTATTCATAGGCGCCTATACAGAAATGCAAAGGTATCGTGATAAGGTTGTCTCCAGATTAGCTCAACTGCGGACCATCTAATTATGTGACAGCATCCACACTACTTCATAAGTTTATGGAGAAAGAAAAGTAACCTGTACACATTATTAGCACTGTTGGTAGTGTCAGTAAACATATTAAAGATCTGGTTATCATTAACTTTAATCGTGGGTGTTGACTTTCTCAACGAGGTGATAGAGAAGATAGATTTTGATTCTGGATGCTTAATTTTTAAGAATGCTGATAATTGCAGTAGGCTGCCGTTCGAAGGATTCGTATACACTGCCGGAAAGAAATTAGTACATCCTTTTAGAGGTTTTCAATCCATTCAAAATTTAATGTTGCAACAGTGAACATGGCGTACATCAAATAATTACATTTATAGATCAATAGCACAAGCGATTCTGAGGTATCAGGTATCGACCCATGCTGAAACGCCCATATTATTACGTGTAGTAGTCTCCACGAGCGGCAATGCAGGTGATGAATCCGACATCCAGGAATGCTATCCTGGGATATATTATGCAACGTCTGCTCGACCTGCTCACGTATTTCTGTAGGAGTTGTTGGTTGATGAGTCGCACGGGTCACTTTTCGTCCCATCGTATCACACACGTGCTCGATTGGATCCAAGTCGAGAGATCGTGCTGGCCAGGAAAGTTGCTGCATGTCTTGCTGAGAATGTTGATTTTCATGGGCAGTGTGTGGGCGAGCACTACCCTGTTACAACAAAGCATCCGCTTCCTGTTACAAGAACGGCCAAAGAGCGGGTCTAACAACATTTTTCACGTAGCGAGCGTTGTTTAGCATCCTCTGCCGAAACACCAGAGGTTAACTACAGTTGCACCTTACCGCCTCCCAGATCATAATCCCTGGGGTAGCACTCGCGTGTGCTGGACGAACGTGCTCACCAGGTCTAGACGTACGCGGAAACGACCACCGCTTCCGTGCAGGCAGAATCTGCTTTCTCGCTGAAGACCAAGGCGTGCTATTCCATCTTCCATGTGATCTGGCGGCACCAGTCGAACCGTGAACATTGATGCTGTGGCGTGAGTGGAGTACAGGAAAGAGGTGTGTTGTCCACAGTCACAATGCTACTAACTGGTTTGAAACAGTTCGTGTTGACATTTCTGGGCTCAAAAGGCCACTTTTCTGAGCTGTGGAACAATTTGCCATTGCTGTCCTTATAATTTGACGATCCTGGTGGGCGTCTGTGCTGCATGGACTTCTAGAGCATGTGTGAAAATGTTCACGTGACCACTGACAAAATGGCTCAAATGGATGTAAGCACTATGGCACTTAACATCTGAAGTCACCAGTCCCATAGACTTAGAACTACTTAAACCTAACTAACCTAAGGACCTCACACACATCCATGCCCAAGGCAAGATTCGAACCTGCGGCCGTAGCAGCAGTGCGGTTCCAGACTGAAGCTCCTAGACCACTGACACCGACATCGTTGCGCAACTGACGGAGAAATTTCAACTTGTGTGGAAATTCTTCGAAAGGGTATCCCGCCTCTCGGAAGAGCACAATTTTAACCTTTCAAACTCGCTCACTTGGCTGTAGGGAGCACGAGTGTTTCTCCGTGGCGTGGTTACCTGCTTGCTTCACACTTTCCCAAGACACTGAGCCTTCTGGATGTCAGCATTCCTTATTAAAGGTTAGACACAGACGGCGATCTGGTAGTCCGTAACTACGTTATCTGTTGACGGACGACGTTCAAACCATTATCAGTCGATCTACTAGTCCCAGGTGGCATATGCTATCATCGGATCAAAATCAACGTCTTCTTTCCAGGTGAAATAATTTTTTACCCAGCAGTGTGTGAACTCAAGGATGGAGCTGAGAACAAAACTTGGCGGGAATATTATTTAATACAGTATTGGGAAGCTGTGTTGATAAATGATAGTGAGATGAAACTCATTTCTTTAAGCAAAATGCGGTTATGAGGCACAGCACTTATTTGTGGAAACATCAAGACGGAATTGAGGGAAACACAGGTGCTAAGGGAACACAGAGGTACTGAAATGCAATAGGCAGCTATTTCGATGTATCAGGAGAAATGATACGACATGTGTACGTCATGTCGAAGTGCCTGCACATGGGCCATTTCACAGCAGGTCATATCTCGTACCATCTGCTAGAAGATTGCCTATGGAAACTGAAAGGCGACATTCGCTACAGGAAGATATTGAGCGATTTAACAGGAGGACATACTGTTCCAACGAAATATGGGAAGTTGAGATTAGTCATCAATGTTACAGCAATAAATCGTATAGTTTTCTCCCGACGATATCAGCCTCAAAACTCGCTCAAATTTGCTGCAAAGTTTTAAAGTTGTGCTGTGTCTGACTAAAAGAGACCTTACCAGTAGTTACTGGCAACTGTAGTTGGCACTAGAATCTAGAAAATATGCACTTTTTCTCTGTAATGGAAATATGTATGGGTTTAAAGTAATGGCATTATGTCAGTCTATGTCAGCTGGAGCTTTTATGCACGCATTCGATCAGATGGTATATAACGAGCTGCTGCAGAAACCAACATCTATGTAGATGATATTGTAACTTACTCTGACACCTAGGATGAGCCATCGATAAGTTGTTTGAAGTGTGGAGAGTCAATCAGAACGTTTCTGTTACAGTTAATTTTACAAAGTCAGAATCTACTCAGAAACAAATTAAATTTATGGGGCATCCAATTTTAAATAAGGGCACTGAAGCAGATCGAGGAAAGCCAAAACCGATGTGCCGCTTTCCTTCGTCAAAATGTAAGGAACAGTTAAAAGCTTTCAGCTGAGTTTCTGGAGTTACGTTTAATTGACGATCGGAGTTTAGTGGGCGTAGAATTCTGAAAATTAGAGAAAACAGTCACAGCATGAGTTTGGAAGACATAAAGGCAGCTTTCCGCGGATTAAATTAAAATAACATTGTTCGCCGATTTTATACTAGCCATATTCATAGGATCAGTTTTGTTTAGGTGTGGACTGATCCGAACATGACGGCGATGGATAAATGTATCAGGACATCGTAGTTGGTGGACGGATTCGCTTTCATAGTATAGCTTTTACTAAAAGAGCACTAATTACCTGATAACGTAATATACAGCACCCGAAAGAAACACATTAGCCATCGAGTGCTGCTTTAAAAGTTTAGATGTTATGTTTGCGGGAGACACGCTATACGTAGGACTAACCAATGTATCCTAACATTCCCGCTGACAAACATACGAGGGTTGTTGAAAAATAATGGCTCAGAGGGTTTTATTTGAAAATTCTTAAAGATTTTTAAGTAAATAATCACTGCTAACAATCTACATCTATACTATTCATGTATAAATAATTATTTCTCTTCATAGCCGCCGTGGTGACAAACACTTTTCTCCGAACAAGAGACGAGTTTGTTGATACCGTCACTGTAGTGTTTGTTGACCGAGCCACAACTTCACTTCTGTTTGCACCGCCCATCACCATCAAAATGAAGTCCTCGAAGTTTTGCTTTAATTTTTGGAAACATACGTATATTTGGGAATTTATGGAGGATGACTGATGATAGTAAACTCAAGGCTTCGGATTGTTGCAGACGCCGCAGCACTCGTATGTTCTCTGGCATTGTCATAGTGAATGAGAGGGTGATACATGTTTTGACGAATTCTTCGAAATCGGTGCTCGTTACAGCACACTGTTTCTCAAGCGCAGAAATAGCTGAGTTACACACCACTACCTTACGCTATAATTTGGATCTCTCTAGCATTCTAGCAGCAGATGGCTGCAAATATGTAGACGTGAAAAATTAAATTGTTGAATGTTCGTAATGTATGTTTAATCAAAAAGCTATATGAGTTTTTACATTAAAATTCAGAGATATGCCCACGTAAGCTAAAGCACAAGCAGATGGAACTGCTATAACAGGAACACGATTTTGAAGTGAAATATGAGCCAAGCAAAAGTAATGCCACTGAAGATTATATGTCAAGATTACCAGATTACCATATAGAATGGAGATAGGCAACATACCACAGCACACTGCCAAAGATATGCAGAGTAAAGAAGAAAATCATGCACTTTAAGGTTGGCATACGATTCCTCATCCAGATTTAAGTGCATTTTGAAAAATCCATGAAAAGGTGGAGCTGGCACCACTGCCGCATTGTTTAGTGCACAGGCATGTACAGACACACGTGTATCAACCTGAACAACAACCATCGTACCACACTGAGTAGACCGCGGGGACATCAAATCCACATCTATCACTGGGATACAGTAAGAATCATCGTCAGGTTCCTTTTTTTATTTTTTAGACGTCTGTTCCCTAGTTATCGTTATCTGTACGCAGGACATCATTTTGTCACATGACAATAGTCAATCACATGACAGTGGGATCCAATAAATAGAATGAATTCGTCTGTTAACAGTGCACTGCCCAGCCATAACTGGTCCTGCCAAGTTTATGTACTTCGTGTTCCCGATGGCGTACGCATCGATGAATACGTCGATATGCTTTTGATGCTGGGTCTGTCCGACAACCAAGTTTCTGCTGCTGCTCGTGCGTATGATGCACTGTACCCTCAAAGGTGCCATCCTGGTAAGAATGCTTTTTCATCGCCTGGAGCAACGCCTTCGGGAAACCGGTAATCTTTGTTCACAAGTAGTGGACTGAGGTCGTCGAAGAACTAAAAACTACACAGAGGACACGAGTCTTGAAACTTGGCGAAACATCTGTCATATAGCAACTCAGTTCAAGATGCCTCAAAGGTTGGTCGCTGACGTGTTGCATGATGAAGAACTGCATCCGTATCTTTAGACATTAACTCAACACCAGTGGCCTGAAGACCGCTTTGGACGAGTACAGTTTCGTGAATGGCTTTTGAACCAAGTGGAAGATAAGGATGATTTTATAAATAACATAATATGGTTGCACAGAAGATCAGACAACAGAAAATGAAGAGAGCATATGTTATGACATATGAAATATACAATAAAAAATGCATCTCCTCGAACACAAAAATCAGACACTACTGCGCAGTAATTAAGCCAGCAGCACTATATGCTAGTGAAACGCTCGCACTCCACACAAAATGTGATTTAGAAAAAATACTAAAAGAAGAACGAAAAATTATGAGAAATATTTTAGGTCCAAAATTAACAGAAGAAGGATACTGGATACAATCAAGAAGAACCACAGAAACTATATCAAACCTGGCAGCAGACATAAGAAGGCGAAGATTAAAATTTTATGGACATGTCACTAGACTTCCCCCCACACGACTCACCAACAGAATTCTCAATTACATAGAAAAAGTCAAATCAACAACACCATGGATTAGCCAAGTAAAATTAGATTTACAAAAAGCAAATATTGAACTTAAAGATGTCAAAGGTAGAAAAACTTTTAGAAATAAGGTGGAAAAGTGGAATGTATTGTCGGAGAAGGAAGCACTAAAGAGACCAGGAACAAAATGGACAGAAGAAAGAAAAAGAAAACATGGAGAACGAATGAAAGAAGTATGGAAGAAACGACGTCAGAAAGCTTTGCGTGATCCTTCTGGGTCCATTCACGATAAAAAAAAAAAAAATGGTCTGAAGAATCTAGCTTGACTCGTGAAGGTATTGTCAATCTCCAAAATAGCCATTATGGGACTGAACACAACACACATGTCACTATGAACATGGGTTTCAGGTACGCTTTGGCATAAACCTGTGTGCAGATATCGTGGAAGGAGTGCTTTTGAGCCCTTACCTATTTCTCCCCAAGTTGAATGTGCCACTGTACCGTGCGTTTATTTTCAATGCTTTTCCTGATGCATTAGAAAACGTTCCACTTGGCATTCGGCGACAGCTATAGTTTCAGCATAATGGTGCATCGCCACTCTTTGGAATGAACGTTCGTGACTATTTAAATTAAGCGTTTCCAGGGTAACTGATTGGGAATGGAGGTCCAATGTTCTGGCCTCCACGTTCCCTGGACCTGAATCTATTAAATTCTTGTTTTTGGGGACATTTAAGAGAAGTTTATGGTACTCCTCCTATGGACGTACACGACCTAATAGCTCGCGCGTATGCCGCTTCGGCAATTGTGGATTGCAGGTATGTTTCGTTGTGTCCCTAAGTTTGATCCAGAGAGTGGCGAAGTAGGCCTATTTTGCAAATGCATGATGATCACTTGGAGTATCTCTAAAGCGAACGTTGCTCGTTCTGTGCATACCAGCTCTAGGAAGAAAAGCCTGGACGTCAGATATACAGAACAGAGTTATTGTGCTTCGTATAATGTGCAATCTAGTGTAGCTTGTCTATAGTGTTTTTTGTACCTCATTGGATACAGACGATGTTACTGTATTCACTATTGTTTTCTGTTGCCTTTGTGTGTGTCATGGACGAAACAAAGTGGTCGATTACGTCTGTAAGAAGTTTATGGTATGTCTAAATGTTTAAATAAAGACAACAGTAACAAAAAGAAATATACAAAAAACCGCATTTTGGAGGTTTAACAAAAAAAAAAAAAGGTTTTGCCGCGAATTCGCCTCGAACGTCGGCGAATTTGCATATCCGTTCCCCACGGTATTGTCTCATCTCATTGAACTAATGGGACCACTGTGTGACAGTTATGGTTCGTGCTATCTGTTCTTCGCCACGCTGCATGCAATTATCGCATTGCCAGAGTCTTGTTTTTTAAATGGCATTTCTATTAAATCTATTGGCGAGACTGAGATTTGCTAGACACGCATTTGTTTTGAATTGGCATGAGGAATCACATGTCGATCTCTAAGTGCGTAACTTTTTCTTAAATCTGTATTATCTATATCATAAAAGAAGGTGAAACAAATGTGCGAAGATTGCTGAGAAAAACTGCAGAAGAATGAGAAACTGACCCAAGATGAATAATTAAATAAAAGTATCAAAACACCTATGAAATCCAAATAAACAATTATTATTTGATTCGTCAGAATGTATTATATCGCAAAACCATTCTGAATTCTGTCTGTTGGGTCATTTGCGTACCAGAGCATGATGTTGAGCTTAATACATATATTCATGTAGGTCATGCACAGTTTGGCCAACGAAATAATCGAACAGACGTTTTACTGAAGTATTGCGTTTTCAACGACATGTCTCGTCAAATTAGGAAATTATGATGCTATTGTTGCTGTTGCTGTTCTTGTTGTTGTTGTTGTTGTTGTTGTCTTTAGTATGCAGACTGCTATTCTGTACTGTGCAAGTCTTTTCATCTCCAAATATCTACTCCCACCTACATCCATTTAAACCCACTTTCTGTATTCATCCACTCACTTACCGTCATTAACAAGGCGAAGATTCCACCACGCCTCAGGATGTGTCCTGTCAAAAGTTCCCCTTTGTTTTAGTCAAGCGCCGCGCGGAATTAGCAGAGCGCTGCAGTCATGGACTGTGCGGCTGGTCGCGGCGGAGGTTCGAGTCCTCTCTCGGGCATGGGTGGGTGTGTTTGTCCTTAGGATAATTTAGATTAAGTAGTGTGTAAGCTTAGGGACTGATGACCTTAGCAGTTAAGTCCCAAAAGATATCACACACATTTCTTTTTAGTCAAGCTATGTTATAAATTTCTTTTTCCATACCTCTTCATTACTTACCTGATCTACTCATATGATTTTTAGCATTCTTGTGTAGCATCATATTTCAAAAGTTTCTGCTTCCTTCTTGTGTGAAATCCTTTTCGTCCACGTTACATGTATGTACATGGCTACACTCAAAATGTTTTAAAGAAATACTTCCTGTCACTTTAATTTATATTACAAGTTAATTAATTCCTCATTTGCAGAAATGCTTTTATTGTTGTAGCCAGTCGGCGTTTTGAATCCTGTCTACTTCGGTCATCATCAGTTATTTTTCTGCCTAAATAGCAAAATTCATTCCCTACTACAATCAGGCATCGCCTGCTTTAATTAAATTACGTGCTATTATGCTTCTTTTACTTTTGTTGGTGTTGATACTATAACCTCTTTTCAAGCACTAATTATTCAGTTCAACTGCTGTCTTTCCTGTCTTTGACAGAATTGTAGTTTCGGTGGCTAACCTATCTGAACTTTAAAGCCTTCACCCAAATCTCTTTCCCTTCCTTTAGAGCTTGGAATATCATCGGGGATAGTCTACAATCCTGTCTCACTCCCTTCCAGACCACTGCTTCCCTTTTATGTCCTTCGATTCTTGTAAATGCAGTCTGGTTTCTGTACAAATCATAAGTAATCTTTCGTTCCGTGTATTGTAACCTCCCTACCTTCAAATGTCTGTTCGTCTACTAATGCTATTAGCATATGTTTTCCTTTCTTTAATATCTCTCCGGAAATACGTCGTAGGGTCAGTATTACTTCTCCCGTTCCGACAAATCTTCAGGACCCGACATGATCTCCCGCGATGTTGACTTGTACCAGTTTTTCAATTCTTCTGTAAATAACATGTGTCAGTATGTTGCAACTAATTGTTATTAAACTGATAGTTTTGTAATACAAACGCTTGTCAGCACGTGCCGTCTTTGGGATTTGAATTATTACGTTCCTTTTATAGTCGGTTGGTATCTCGCCTGACTTGCATATTAAGTGGAACAGTTTTACTACAGCTGGCTCTCCCAGGGATTTCAATAATACTGAATGAATAGCTACGATTACAGGGGCCTTAAGTCTTTCAATGTTGTGTAATTTCGTTTCTCTGTATCGTATCTCTCATGTCAACATCATTTTCCTCTTCTCTTTCTAAGACATTGGCTTAGTTTCCCTTGATAGCCATGATAAGTCCTGAACACCTACAGCTACTACTTTTACAGCGCATTAATTAAATGAGTCGCGAAAGACATGTTTGAAGGTCATCGGGCAGGTAGACAGTTTTTAAGCTACACTGCTGAGAATTACGTTCCTCGCGTGTTTTTACGCGATGTTCCTCTTGCACTGCACTACTTCTGGTGTAGGCTTCAGAGCATATCGCATTAAATACGCCATTACGCTGTACATCTCATTGCCGGCCGCGGTGGTCTCGCGGTTCTAGGCGCGCAGTACGGAACCGCGCGACTGCTACGGTCGCAGGTTCGAATCCTGCCTCGGGCATGGATGTGTGTGATGTCCTTAGGTTAGTTAGGTTTAAGTAGTTCTAAGTTCTAGGGGACTGATGACCGCAGCTGTTTAATCCCGTAGTGCTCAGAGCCATTTGAACCACTTTTTTTGTATATCTCATTAATGTACAAGTGTTGGGGTAGGGCAGGAGCACAGTCACCAATTATTATTTTTTTAAGCTCAGCTTATTGAAAAAAAATGACAAATATAAGGTAAAAAAGTTCTCATGTTATTCGTATGTAGTAATTGTTCTCATGAATGTACTCAACTGCTATGAACATCTTGATGTTTAGTATGTAAGAAATATGTGGTCGTCCGTGAGTAATCAAGCGATTGCTACGGAAGAGCGGAGCGTAATAATTATATCAGAATATGAATAACAATTTTTCATTCTCAAGAAAAATTAGTAATCTATCAAGCCTGATCTAATCTTAAATACATCGAAATCACTGCGTGATTATTTAAGAATAACAACAACACTGGGCATGTGGTTAGCACACCGCTCTCCCAGCCGTATGTCACTTTACGAAACCAGAGCCGTTACATCTCAATTAAGTAGCTCCTTAGTTTGCCTCACAAGGACTGAGTGCTTACCGCTTGGAAACAGCACTCTGTAGACCGCATAGTGACCCATCCAAGTGCTAGCCCAGGTCGACAGCGCTTAACTTCCGGCATGTGACGGGAACTGGTGTTACCACTACGACAATGCCGTTGGCCTTGATCTTCTGCTAATGGTTCAAATGGCTCTGAGCACTACGGGACTTAACACCTGAGGTCATCAGTCCCCTAGAACTTAGAACTACAGGGTGTCCAGAAAAGGACTCCCTGATTTCAAAATTAAATATCTCGAAAACAAAGATCGATAGAGGAATTCAGTAAACGGTGTGTTTATTGTGAAAGCTGTAAGAGGTTTATACAGCAGTTTGAAATAATAGTTACAAAAGCTGCTAACAGATGGCGCTGTAATCGCCATACGTAATGCCTAGTATAAATAGTGATCCGAAGCCCAGAGCGATCACTTCCACTATCCACTATTGAAACGTGAAAGGAGGTTAGCGTACCGAAGGAAGAGATTAAAACCATGTACTCCATTGAACAATGCGTTTTTCTGGTGCTAGAGTACCACAGGTTAGAAGAGAGTCCTACGGCAACAAGGCGAAGTTTTCAAGCACGATTTAATGTTCGAAAAGGACCCGATGCGAAAACCATTCGTACGCTCTTCACAAAATTTCAAGGAACAGGCAGCGTAACTGATGATCTAGTGGGGCATGTTGGCCGCAAGCAAACCGCTGTTACGCCTGAAAATATCGCCACAGTTTCTGGAATTATTCAGCGAAATCCAATGTCATCCGTCCGTAGAATTGCATCTGAGACTGGTTTGAAGCGTTCCAGCACGCAGAAAATACTGAGAAAGAGCCTACACATGTTTCCATTCAAAATTCAAACGCACCAGGCCATACCCGTACGAGCTGTGCAACAAAGGGTTGCCTTTGCTAATCAGATGCTCACAATGATTGATAGTGAATGATTTGATGTCGTCTGCATCTGGTTTACAGATGGAGCACACTTCCACCTGAATGGATACTTGAATAAGCAGAACCGGCGATTTTGGGGTTCCGAAAAGCCATATTGGTGTGACGCGAAACCCCTGTATTCTCCTAAAGTTACTGTGTGGGCTGCAGTATGCAGCAGAGGCATTATTGGCCATTTTTTCATTCGAGAAACGGTCGCTGGTGCGCGTTACGTTGCAATTTTGGAACAATTTGTCGCCACACAGCAAGCGTTAGAGGATCGACCAGGTACTGAATGGTTTATGCAAGATGGAGCCCGACCACATCGGACCGAACAAGTGTTTCGCTTTCTTGAGGAATACTTCGGGAATCGAGTCACTGCTTTGGAATATCCCAAATTTACTGGTGCAGGCATGGATTGACCTCCGTATTCGCCGGAATTGACTTTCTGTGACTTTTTTTTTGTGGGGCACAGTGAAAGACATGGTCTACCCGAAGCATCCCGCCACGCTGGACGAGCTTGAATCGGCGATCTCTGTGGCATGTGAATCCATTTCGGTTGGGACACTACGAAATGTGATGGCGAATTTCATTCTATGTTTGCGCCACCTCTGTAGTGCCAATGGAGAACATTTTGAAAACATTGTGATGTGATTGTTTGCAAAGATTGTTTTCATACATTTCACTTATGTATGCTGATATGAGCTGTACAGCGTACAGCGGCATCTGTTAGCAGCTTTTGTAACTATTATTTCAAACTGCTGTATAAACTTCTTACAGCTTTCACAATAAACATACCGTTTACTGCATTCCTCTAGCGATCTTTGTTTCCGAGATATTTAATTTTGAAATCAGGGAGCCCTCTCCTGGACACCCTGTATTTAAACCTAACTAACCTAAGGACATCACACACATCCATGCCCGAGGCAGGATTCGAACCTGCGACCATAGCGGTCGTGCGGTTCCAGACTGACGCACCTAGAACCGCTCGGCCACACTGGCCTGCGATCTTCTGCTGCCTACACTATTTCATCTCTGATAGTTACCGATTGGTCTTTTATTGTGATCCTTATCATTGTTTCAGTTACCCGTAGCCTAATGCAGGTTTGACTCTCAACGACTTCTGGGATTTTCAAATTGTCCAGGTCCCATCTTCTCATTCTCTTCAGTATTAGTCTGCAGATCCTAACCAGTAAATTATGGTACAAGTAGGCATCCACCCATGGAAACGTTTTGTCGTTTCAAATCTGGTTGACAAAGTACTGTCTTACCCTTATACACAAATTAAAAAACGTTTTGCCTCACCTCGGTTCTGAGAGTCCTGAAACCTTTACAGAAAATTGGAAGACATTTTTATTGCGCATGAAAACCACACATTGCATATTGCACCACCATACAGGAATACTTTCAGAGGTGGTGGTCCAGATTGCTGTACGCATCGATAGTCTAATACCCAGATGCACGTCCTCTTGCATTGATGCATGCCTGTATTCTTCGTAGCATACTATTCATAAGTGCATACTATCGAAAAGTTCATCAAGGCACTGTTGGTCCCGATGTCCCACCCCTAAACGGCGATACAGCGTAGATCCCTCAGACTGCCTGGTGGGTCACGTCGTCTATATTTTCAATGTTTTCCAGGCATGTCTGAGAGGCTTCATGTCTGGAAAACATGCTGGCCACTCTAGTCGACGAATGTCATCCTGAACGAAGTCATTCACAAGATGTGCACGATGGGGTCGCTAATTGTCGTCGATGAAGACAAATGCCTCGCCAATCTGATGCCGATGTGGTTGCACTGTGGATCGGAGAATGGCATTCACGTATCGCACTGCAGTTACGGCGTCTTCCATGACCACCAGCGGCGCACGTCAGCCCCACATAATGCCACTCCAATGCAGTTAACCTCCACCTTGCTGCACTAGCTCGACAGTGTATGTAAGGCGTTCATCCTAATCAGGTTGCCTCGAAACACGTCTCTGACGATTGTCTGGTAGCAGGCATATGCGACACTCATTGGTGAAGAGAACGGGATGCCAATCATAAGGGTTGATTCGGCCTGTTATTGGGCCCACCTGTAACACGCTGCATGGTGTCGTGGTTGCGAAGATGGACCTCGCCATGGACGTCGGGAGTGAAGTTACGCATCATGAAGCCTATTGCACAAAGTTTGAGTGGTAACACGACGTCTTGTGGCTGCACAAAAAACATTATTCAAAATGAAAGTGCCGCTGTCACTCTTCCTCCGAGCCATAATCCGTAGGTAGCGGTCATCCACTGCTGTAGTAGCCGTTGGGCGGCCTGAGCGAGACATTTCATTCACAATTCCTGTCTCTCTGTATCTCCTCCATTTCCGAACAACATCGCTTTGGTTCACCCCGAGACGCCTGGACACTTCCCTTGTTGAGAGCCCTTCCTGGCACAAAGTAACAATGCGGACGCGATCCAACCGCGGTACTGATCGTCTAGGCATGGTTGAACTACACACAACACTAGCCGTGTACCTCCTTCCTGGTGGAGTGACTGGAACTGATCGGCTGTCGGACCCCCTCCGTCTAATAGGCGCTGTTCATGCTTGGTTAATTACATCTCTGGGCGGATTTAGTGACATCTGTGAACAGTCAAAGGGACTGTGTCTCTGATACAATATCCACAGTCGACGTCTATCTTCAGGAGTTCCGGGAACTGGGGGTGATGCAAAACATTTTTGATGTGTATATAGTCCATTTGAAACCTTTTTGTGGTTGCAAATTGGGATTTCGATCTTAGTTGACAGTAGAAGACATGCATTATGAAGATACAAACCGTGGAAAAACACAGAACTATTCCATCTGTCTAATTCCCAAGGTTGGCAGGCCAGTGTAGAATAAACCTCGTTCATTCCCGCCAAAATTTCCAGTAGGCTGGCATTGCGGCAGAGGGAGCAGCACACCAGACCGAGGTACTCCCAAATGGGAATATTTGGGAGGGGATTTTTTAATTACTTTAAGAGATTACATTATTACTTACCTCGTCAGATACTTTTTGGCAATAAAATAATGATTCCGAAGAATATTTAGAATTTCCGCCACTGAAATGTCACTGGAGAAGTTAAGAAAAGCAGTGCTGGAATCCATCTTTAAGCGATCTGTTGAAAAAAAAAAAACTGCTCGATAAATTAGTGCGTCCGAGCACATACCGTATTGACGATTGGAATCTTCTGCCAACACAGAGAAAATATTCGATGACTGACGAATAGATAAGTATAATTCATCAATAGTATGAGTATCATTCAAGATCATCAAAATTTTGCATCTTAATGCAGTGTAAATGAATTTTGTACACAGGATGTCTCAAGCGGCACGGTGAATGATCAGGGTTAAGACATGAACGGTTATTCGAAGCAAAAAGACCCAGAAAACCTAGATTCTAAAGTATGTGCCGTAAAATCCATGTGGACTTCTTCGTCTGAGATACTGCGAAACAAATCACATCTTCTGGAACTTGTCTGCTTTCCATATTTTCGGATAAGGTATTATGGGCCAAAACAAGAAAACTCTTCTAGTAAACGTGAGCGTGCCTCAAGAACAAGAAGTTCAATAGACGAGATGTGTTTCACCGTAGTGAAGAGGAACAAGTGCTCATAGCCCTTACGGTATGCACTTAGGAGCCCATATTTGCTGGAGATATTTTTTCCTTCTTTTGGTCCATACTACCACCCCCATAAATTTTGAAAGTAAAGAGCTTACGTTATCGAAGATGAAGAAGTGCTCATAGCTCCTAAGGTATATGATTTAGAGCCCCTGTTCATCAGACCTTTTGTTTCGAACGATCGTTCCTGTCATTCCTCCTGGGACACCCTGTATAGTGGGAAATAAAAGTTAGCATTATTCGGAAAATCTAAAGTCCTACTATAAACCTAATATACTGTATGTATAACTGTAAACCAGAGAATTCAGTGACGAGATTAGTGGATTCAGATGAAGCAGTTAATGAATTAGTCAGCGTGTCCCAGGTGACATTTCGGTCTTGTATGAAAACGAGAACGCCTGCAGCCGTCGTTATGATGTTATTTATTGTGTAGCTACCAGTTTCTGCGCTTCAATGCGCCATTTTGAGGCCTTGGTTGAGCCCCTAGGTGACGCATTCAAGTGCCGGAACTGGTAGCTACACAATAAATAACATCATAACGACGGCTGCAGGCGTTCTCGTTTTCTTACAAGACTGAACTGTTGTAGTCTCTAAGACCTCCATTCAAAAGGAGCGACATACAAATACATTTCAATCTGTTCATGACTGATTTTTAAATCAGTGCGTGGCGTCACTTGCCTCACATAATTTGCCTCGTTTATGCTTACAGGAAAATAATTTTAGTGTTACGATTAAGCGGGTTTGTTTATGTGGATGATGATTGAGTATTAAATGTGGTTAGATGGCTCTGAGAACTAAGGGACTTAACATCTGAGGTCATCAGTCCCCTAGAACTTAGAACTACTTAAACCTAACTAACCTAAGGACATCACACACATCCATGCCCGAGGCAGGATTCGAACCTGCGACCGTAGCAGTCCCGCAAATGTGGTTAGAGACAGGTGGTAGTTGAGCTGTACGACGGTACGTCGAGATGTTTATGTGTACTAATCCCTGAATGCTGAGTGAACGTGAGCGTTAGAACGTTAGTGTTGAAAAGTTGTCTCTTGTTTTGAATACTGTCGCGGAGCTGCCTCTCCGTACATGCAAGGTTTCCTCTGTTGTCAGTGGAGGCGACACTTGTTGCGTGGCATTGCAAGCAGTATTCCACACTTCGGAACCAACCAGTTGCAATACGTTGCTATGAGGTAAGGTGTGCAAGAAGCTATTCGCTAGGCGGCGAAAGCATTTCATTTTGCTCTCGCATCCATGCTCGGTAATAAAAACGGAGTCGGGATGCGCCGGTAGACGTCACCACCAGTTTTACCTTGCCCGGCACACGCGCCAAGCACATAGCCTTTTTTTTTTTTTTTTGGTCAGGTCATCTGTCTACTGACTGGTTTGATGCGGCCCGCCACGAATTCCTTTCCTGTGATAACCTCTTCATCTCAGAGTAGCACTTGCAACCTACGTCCTCAATTATTTACTTGACGTATTCCAGTCGCTGTCTTCCCCTAGAGTTTTTGCCCTCTACAGCTCCCACTAGTAGCATGGAAGTCATTCCCTCATGTCTTAGCAGATGTCCTATCATCCTGTCCCTTCTCCTTATCAGTGTTTTCCACATATTCCTTTCCTCTCCGATTCTGCGTAGAACCTCCTCATTCCTTACCTTATCAGTCCACCTAATTTTCAACATTCGTCTGTAGCACCACATCTCAAATGGTTCGATTCTCTTCTGTTCCGGTTTTCCCACAGTCCATGTTTCACTACCATACAATGCTGTACTCCAGACGTACATCCTCAGAAATTTCTTCCTCAAATTAAGGCCGATATTTGATATTAGAAGACTTCAATTGGCCAGAAATTCCTTTCTTGCCATAGCGAGTCTGCTTTTGATGTCCTCCTTGCTCCGTCCGTCATTGGTTATTTTACTGCCTAGGTAGCAGAATTCCTCAACTTCATTGACTTCGTGACCATCAATCCTGATGTTAAGTTTCTCGCTGTTCTCATTTCTACTACTTCTCATTACCTTCGTCTTTCTCCGATTTACTCTCAAACTATACTGTGTACTCATCAGACTGTTCATTCCGTTCAGCAGATCATTTAATTCTTCTTCACTTTCACTCAGGATAGCAATGTCATCAGCAAATCGTATCATTGATATCCTTTCACCTCGTATATTAATTCCACTCCTGAACCTTTCTTTTATTTCCATCATTGCTTCCTCGATGTACAGATTGAAGAGTAGGGGCGAAAGGCTACAGCCTTGTCTTACACCCTCCTTAATACGAGCACTTCGTTCTTGATCGTCCGCTCTTATTATTCCCTCTTGGTTGTTGTACATATTGCATATGACCCGTCTCTCCCTATAGCTTACCCCTACTTTTTTTCAGAATCTCGAACAGCTTGCACCATTTTATATTGTCGAACGCTTTTTCCAGGTCGACAAATCCTATGAAAGTGTCTTGATTTTTCTTTAGCCTTGCTTCCATTATTAGCCGTAACGTCAGAATTGCCTCTCTCGTCCCTTTACTTTTCCTAAAGCCAAACTGATCGTCACCAAGCGCATTCTCAATTTTCTTTTCCATTCTTCTGTATATTATTCTTGTAAGCAGCTTCGATGCATGAGCTGTTAAGCTGATTGAGCGATAATTCTCGCACTTGTCAGCTCTTGCTGTCTTCGCAATTATGTGGATGATGCTTTTCCGAAAGGCAGATGGTATATCGCCAGACTCATATATTCTACACACCAACGTGAATAGTCGTTTTGTTGCCACTTCCCCCAATGATTTTAGAAATTCTGATGGAATGTTATCTATCCCTTCTGCCTTATTTGACCGTAAGTCCTCCAAAGCTCTTTTAAATTCCGATTCTAATACTGGATCCCCTATCTCTACTAAATCGACTCCTGTTTCTTCTTCTATCACATCAGACAAATCTTCACCCTCATAGAGGCTTTCAATGTATTCTTTCCACCTATCTGCTCTCTCCTCTGCATTTAACAGTGGAATTGCCGTTGCACTCGTAATGTTACCGCCTTTGCTTTTAATGTTACCAAAGGTTGTTTTGACTTTCCTGTATGCTGAGTCTGTCCTTCCGACAATCATATCTTTTTTTTTTTTGATGTCTTCACATTTTTCCTGCAGCCATTTCGTCTTAGCTTCCCTGCACTTCCTATTTATTTCATTCCTCAGCGACTTGTTTTTATGTATTCCTGATTTTCCCGGAAGATGTTTGTACTTTCTCCCTTCATCAATTAACTGAAGTATTTCTTCTGATACCCATGGTTTCTTCGCACCTACCTTCTTTGTACCTATGTTTTCCTTCCCAACGTCTGTGATGGCCCTTTTTAGAGACGTCCATTCCTCTTAAACTGTACTGCCTACTGCGCTATTCTTTGAACAGGGTATTCGCTATTACTAGCTGAAACTTGTTACAGAACTCAATTAGTCTTTCTCCTCTTTCATTCCTTGTCCGAAGCCCATATTCTCCCGTAACCTTTTCTTCTACTCCTTCCCCTACAACTGCATTCCAGTCGCCCATGACTATTAGATTTTCGTCCCCCTCTACATACTGCATTACCCTTTCAATATCCTCATACACTTTCTCTATCTGTTCAGCTGCAGCTTGCGACGTCGGCATGTATACCTGAACTATCGTTGTCGGTGTTGGTCTGCTGTCGATTCTGATTAGAACAACCCGGTCACTGAACTGTTCACAGTAACACACCCTCTGCCCTACCTTCCTATTCATAACGAATCCTACACCTGTTATACCATTTTCTGCTGCTGTTGATATTACCCGATACTCATCTGACCAGAAATCCTTGTCTTCCTTCCACTTCACTTCACTGACCCCTACTATATCTAGATTGAGCCTTTGCATTTCCCTTTTCAGATTTTCTAGTTTCCCTACCACGTTCAAGCTTCTGACATTCCACGCCCCGACTCGTAGAACGTTATCCTTTCGTAGATTATTCAATCTTTTTCTCATGGTAACCTCCCCCTTGGCAGTCCCCTCCCAGATATCCGAATGGGGGACTATTCCGGAATCTTTTGCCAGTGGAGAGATCATCATGACACTTCTTCAATTACAGGCCACGTGTCCTGTGGATACACGTCACGTGTCTTTAATGCAGTGGTTTCCATTGCCTTCTGCATCCTCATGTCGTTGATCATTGCTGATTCTTCCGCCTTTAGGGGCAATTTCCCACCCCTAGGACAAGAGAGTGCCCTGAACCGCTATCCGCTCCTCCGCCCTCTTTGACAAGGCCGTTGGCAGAATGAGGCTGACTTCTTATGCCGGAAGTCTTCGGCCGCCAATGCTGATTATTTATCAAAATTTAGGCAGTGGCGGGGATCGAACCCGGGACCGAAGACGTCTTGGTTATGAATCAAAGACGCTACCCCTAGCATTTGAATATACCGCGTGGTTATAATTAAAGTGCAGCTACTCGCGGATGTCCAGTGTGAGCTGCAATTATCGTATAACAGCGAAAATTGGTAGATACGCTAAGGCGTTATCGCGGAACCGATTTACGCCGGAAAAAAATCGTTCCAATTTTGGCCACCAGTAGCAAATTTGGTGCTGTACACGTGCTGTCGACGTCTCCGATACTCACATTGAACAAATTATGTAAAGATGGTTAAACATACTCTTTTTCATTTGTTTGACCTTTACTGCCCTCGTCCCGTTCCTAACCTATTTCACGTGAACACATTTTTACACGTCTTCATTGCATTCACAGCACCAAATTTGCATCTGGTGACCAAAATTGGAACAATTTTTTTTCCCCAGCGTCAATCGGTTCCGCATGAACACATTAAAATATCTACCAAGTTTGTCTGCCATATGGTAATGATACTGGATCTCTGTGGGTAGCTGCACGTTAACTTTAACCACCCTGTACCTTGCTTGTATAATCAATACTGTTTTCAGTTTAATGAGATATATCGTACGTGATTAACAAAGTGCAGAAGACGATAATTACAATATCTAACTGAATAAGACTAAGAACAGAAAATATACCTAAGATTGTGATATCCGTGTACTCACCTGTTATATGATAAAATTTTAATTCACACTGATGTTCCCATTCCATCGTGGCGGACTGTTACAGCAACCGGTTCAAAAGTGTTTCAGAACTAAAACAGCCTCAGTTGCGAAATTATTTAATGTCAATTGAAGTTATATAATTTTGCAACCGTTCTGAAATCACACTGATGTGCCAAAACATTAAGTCTACTACCCACCCCGAGACTGAATGCTGCCTACTGGCGTTGTCGGCACGTGACGCTGCAACAGTATATACATGAAGCAGAGACGGATGGGCAATAATTCTAGCGGCAATGCGAGCCACAAAAGGGGAACTCCACTGCCATGAGCGACAAAAGCGAAGGCTACATTGTTTTCTTTTTTTTTCTTTCTTTCTTGTGGCCTTAGTCCCGCGTTACGCAGGGACGGCAGTGTTACTATTTACGGAGCATTGTTAGTTGCAAAGGGTGGCCGGATGCCCTTCCTGCCGCCATCCCGAACCCCCTATAACGAAAATAGTGTACCCCAGTAGTCTGCGTCTAATGTAAGCCATGTAACAGTGCAAACGTTTTAAAATGTCTGTGAAACGTGTAACTGATGCGAAACGTGGGGACCAGCCCGGTATTCACCATCGGGATGTGGAAAACCGCCTAAAAATCACATCCAGGCTGGCCGGAATACCGGCCCTCGTCATTAATCCGCTGGGCGGATTCTATCCAGAGCCGGTGCGCCTACCCGAGTCCAGGAAGCAGCTCATTAGCGCTCTCAGCTACCCTGATGGGTCAAAGGCTGCATTGTTTGTATGGTCCAGTATCTGAGAACGAGCTCATCGAGAAAGGTGAAGATTGTCGGCTGCTCGAGTGCTACTGTCGTGAGCATGCGTGGGAAGTGACTGATTGACGGTGAAACGAAGAGTAAGTGTTGGAGGAACATGTCTCATCACAGAACGTGGAGGTGGGAGGCTTGCTTCCTCTAGAAAGCAGGATAAACTGCGATCTTCGGCAGGTATGACGATGGAGCACAATGTCTGCGCAAACACATGTGCTCCGGAGCATGTGGTGTAGCGGACATTGATGAACATAGTGTTTCGCAGGTGATGACTTTACGTGTTCCCATGCCGACCCAGCGATATCGTCATTGCGATAATAGTGGACACGCGGTCATCGAGATTTGACTGTAGGTCGAAGGAAACGTGTAAACTGCTCGGATAAAAAAAAAATGAAATCATCGTATGGCATTGTTGGCCGGGAGTCCCCATTCGGGGATGTTCGGCCGCCGTATTGCAAGTCCTTTATAGTTGACGCCACTTCGGCGACTTGCGGGTCAATGATGATGAAAATGATGAAGGACGCGTAACACCCAGTCCCCTGCCGGGAACGAACCCGCTACGCTACGGAGGTGGACATCATTACATGCTCGGATAAATAAAGCTTCTTACACGAAATACCATACGTGAACGTTGTTGCGGACCACCTGCATCTCTTCGTGATTGGTGTCCTCTGTGATGGCGATGGCACCAAGAATTTTCAAATTTGTGTGAAATCTTATGGGACTTAACTGCTACGGTCATCAGTCCCTAAGCTTACACACTACTTAACCTAAATTATCCTAAGGACCAACACACATTCCCATCCCCGAGGGAGGACTCTAACCTCGGCCGGGACGAGCCGCACAATCCGTGACCGCTCGGCGATGGCACCTTCTAGGATAATAACTGACCGTGTCACTTCGCGAGAATCGTACGACGGTGGTTCGAGGCGGGCGGCAGCTTCACGTCGTAAGCAACTGGTCCGTAATTTGCGCTTACTGTGTCACATCTTTGTGGAAATCTGGTGACACACACATCCAAAATAAAGAGGACGTGTCAAATACATGCCATGCGGCATCGCTGCTCTATCACGTTTCAGAAGTGGGCCAGCAGGCTATTGACCAGCTGGTCAAATGGTTCAAATGGCTCAAATGGCTCTGAGCATTATGGGACTTAACTGCGGTGGTCATCAGTCCCCCAGAACTTAGAACTACTTAAACCTAACTAACCTAAGGACATCACACACATCCATGCCCGAGGCAGGATTCGAACCTGCGACCGTAGCAGCAGCGCGGCTCCGGACTGGAGCGCCTAGAACCGCTCGGCCACCACGGCCGGCCAGCTGGTCATAGTGGTTTGGCTCATGTGTGTTTATGCAGTGCATCTGGGGAATAAAGAACATTAAACGTATATTATACGGCCACAAGACTTTCTCCCAACACTCACAACTACATCCACACTTTCTGTGACCGATCTCTACATTTTTGGCTACTTAGCGTGTACGTAGGGAATTCGCTCTAACCGCGCGACCGCTACGGTCGCAGGTTCGAATGCTGCCTCGGGCATCGATGTGTGTGACGTTCTTAGGTTAGTTAGGTGCAAGTAGTTCTAAGTTATAGGGGACTGATGACCTCAGATGTTAAGTCCCATGGTGCTCAGAGCCAACACCGACCATTCCTACCTTGTATCATTATTGATGACGAGAAATGGTGTCTTGATGTTAACGTAAGGAAAAGAAGGAATTGTAAAGCCTAAACAAAGTAGCAAGTCCCCATTCAAAGACTTGCGCTCATTCGCAAAAGAGGATAGCTGATGGTACAGTGAAGTTTTGGTTTACTGCGCGATTTGCTTCCCCCACGTGTGGCCGTCACTCCTGACATTCACTGTCAACAACTGAGACGTCTTGCAGACGCAGTCCGATAACAACAATTGGGAATACTGCGTGAAGTGATTCTACTCCACGATAACGCTTCGCACGCATTCCGCTGGCCTGACAAAAAAACACTACCCACTTTCTTCACGTGAACGTGAAACCTTACATTTTTACCTTTTCCGCCCTCTAACGAAAACCCTCAAGGAACTTCTTTTCCGGATAAAAATAAGCTCCGAACATGGCTGGACGAGTTCTTCGCTTGAAAACCACGTGATCAGCAGTTGCAGAATGTACAAATAACCCCGGCGTTGGCAGACTGTAGTAAATAGTGAAGGAGATTATATTATTGATGACTAAAGTCTCTGTTACGTGTAGAAAAAGTGGTACACATATGGAACATAATTTTGTTTTTCGTTCATAAATTCCTCAGTTTTTCACATGAAGTAAACAAAATATGTGTAGCACATACTTTGGGCTATACACTGCCCTCCATGAGTTTGGAAACACCATGCTGCGTATTACAAGGGAGCAAGACGGAAGTGATCTATGTGAATTATTGGTTAGAAAACGGACTAGTAAAGTCAAATAACAGTTAATGATACGTACAGTATTGTACACTTAATTATTGTACATATACATACATACTGGAAAATACTAGTATTGCTCCGTTTTATGTAAACCGACGTTACCTGTCCAAGCAGCTCTACTGAACACGCCAGGTGGCGCGATTAGACCGCATGGCTATGTAGAGGTACGATGTATACATTTCTGTTCACTTGTAGTAGCGTTTGCATAAAGGTATAACACGCCGCGAAAGTAACTGAAAATGGCCACAAAGTGCCAGGTTCCTTATGAATCACGGGTAATGATAATCACTTTGCGCCAAGAAGGCAGTAGTGCCCGACAAATAGCAAAGAAACTGATGATTTCCATCAGCGGGGTTGTCAAAACCATACACCGGCATCGAGAAACAGGCTCATATGGAGATCGTCCTCGTTCAGGAGCACCCAGGAAAATACCAGAACACCAGGGAAAGTATTTGATAGTGACCAGTAAACGTAATAGATTAAAAACTGCCCGTGATTTGACTGCTGAACTAAACGCAACGAGGGATACACCGGTGAGTGAGTCAACAGTGAGACGACGCCTGGCAGACAACAACCCCCGAGGTTATGTAACAACAAGGAAACCACTGTTGTGCCCTGTTAAGAAGAAGAAAAGGCTTCAGTGGGATAAGACACACCAACAATGGACAGCGAGGGATTGGGAAAGAGTCTTATTCACTGATGAATCCAAGTTCGAAATATTTGGAAGTAAACGCCTCCAATGTTTACCCCGTTTACCCCATGAACGCTTGAATCCTCAGTGCGTGTTTTCAACTATAAAGCATGGAGGGGGTTCTGTGATTATATGGGGATACTTTGGAGGGCATAAAGTCAAAGATTTGGTGAAAATAAATGGAAAACTGAACCAAAAGGATTATCATGCCGTTCTCCAGTGACATGCTAAAACATCTGGTTTGCATCTGATTGGGAAGGGTTTGCCTTGCAGCAGGACAACGACCCGAAACATACGTCTTGCTTGTGTCAGAACTATGTGACGTCTCTTGAGGTTCGTAAAATACTGAAAAACATGGAATGGCCGCCCCCAATCCCCTGATTGTAAGCCAATCGATCTGCTATGGCATGAATTGGACAGGAGGATCCAAAACGGGAAATCATGAGTGGCTCACAATTGTGGGAGGTCCTGCAGCAAGAATGGAAATTAATTCCAACTGAAACCTTTTGCGAAACTGACGCAGCGCATGCCGAGAGTGTGCAAGGCAGAGATGAAAGCAAATGGTGATTATTTTGAGGAATCGAAAATTTAGTTGTTGCATCTTCCTATGTATTTTGTGAGCTTAATAAACATTTGGAAAACTAAATGCATTTTTATACTGTATTTCCTTTCTATTGTCTATAATTGCTAGGTGTTTCCAATCTTATGGTGGGTAGTGTATATTAATGCTCCCTCTATTTTCGAATATATACAACATTAGCAGCATTTCTAAATTAGGCTTAGCACGAAGTTTAATATGTTTCTCACTTCAGATTATAGGATACAAATATGGGATACTCAATTCGTTTTTCAAAATTTGTTGAAGTTAAAACAAATAATGGAAAATCTAATGATTCATTGTGAAAGAAAACACTATAAAGCATAATAACAGGACAGAAAAAGACGAAATATACCATGTCCAGTTATTAAATTCCTTACTCTAAATAATGTCACTTGCAGAAGTCACACGCACCACCCTTTACCGTAACGTGCACATTCAGTGTGTGCCCACATTTCGCACATTAGGCACATTACTGGTTCTTTCCCTGCCTCGTTTGGCGAAAATTTATCTGAGCAAATAGAGACAATACCCATCTTCATTAGTGAGTACACTGTTATCTGTAATGCTACTAAGGGTGGACGAATCATCTATCACACTAAAAACGTTATCTGCAGAATCAAATGATTATTGCTTCCTGGCTTTGATGGCCCCTGCTTCTTTGCCTCCGGTTCATCTGATGCAGTCGCTGATACTCCAAGAGATCTCTTGTATGGAGACAAGGTTAGGACTGCTGAAGGAGCTGCTTTTCTTGGCTTCGTTCATGGCGTCTTCTTTAATTGTGCAATATGTGAGACTTGTCAAGGTGTAATTTCAGATGTGGCAGCAAATGTTCCTTCCTCGACTTCAACCTGAGTCTTTGCATTTTTAGAATCCACAGCCCCAGCAGGTGGTTCATTGATTATTAGATAAATCCTCCATCATTCCTTCACTGCTGTCAATGAAATCTGCACTTATGAAAATATGAGCATTTAACGGATATATTCCTGTCACCCTAAGCCCATAACTTTGAGGTTCGCCGATGACATTGTAATTCTGTCAGAAACAGCAAAGGACTTGGAAGACCAGTTGAGCGGAATGCACAGTGTCTATAAAGGAGGGTATAAGATGAACATCAACAAAAGCAAAACAAGGATAATGGAATGTAGTCGAATTAAGTCGGGTGATGCTGAGGGAATCAGATTAGGAAATGAGACACTTAAAGCAGTAAAGGAGTTTTGCTATTTGGGGAGCAAAATAACTCATGATGATCGAAGTAGAGAGGATATAAAATGTAGACTGGCAATGGCAAGGAAAGCGTTTCTGAAGAAGAGAAATTTATTAACATCGAGTATAGATTTAAGTGTCAGGAAGTCGTTTCTGAAAGTATTTGTATGGAGTGTAGCCATGTATGGAAGTGAAACGTGGACGATAAATAGTATAGACAAGAAGAGAATAGAAGCTTTCGAAATGTGGTGCTACAGAAGAATGCTGAAGATTAGATGGGTAGATCACATAACTAATGAGGAGGTATTGAATAGAATTGGGGATATGAGGAGTTTGTGGCACAACTTGACTATAAGAAGGGATCAGTTGGTAGGACATGTTCTGAGGCATCAAGGGATCACCAATTTAGTACTGGAGGGCAGCGTGGAGGGTAAAAATCGTAGAGGGAGACCAAGAGATGAGTACACTAAGCAAATTCAGAAGGATGTAGGCTGCAGTACGTACTGGGAGATGAAGAAGCTTGCACAGGATAGAGTAGCATGGAGAGCTGCATCAAACCAGTCTCAGGACTGAAGACCACAACAACAACAACCCTAAGCCCACTAACTGTTATCGACCCTGCCTGGAATCTGAGGTAGACCTTCTCTTTGAGTTCGACGATGTCCGTGGTTCTTACGCGGTTATATCTTGTGGGGGGGGCATGTGGAGGCAGACACAAGGTTTTTACATTGTTTCGCTTGCGAAATTAAGAACATCCTGATTCCTGGAGTGACTCGTTTTCTTTTCTCTAACATTTTTAATTGTTATTTGCATAACAGACTCATCCCACTGCTTTGGAGCTCATGAAGTCATTTCTGAAGCAATTCCTGTAACTAAAACAGGTTGTGAGAGTAAGGTACAACTACGGAGTACTAGGATACAAATATGGAATACTAGTGTTTCATGTCAGTAATGCAGCCATCTTTAAATTCAGATACGCAAAGAAAATCGAAAATTAAACGCATATTGGCAACAAATGCGCCATTTTACGGCATAATGTATTAGATATAAGTCTGTTGACAAAAATATTAATAATATGTGTGTTATGACAAGAATGAAACTGAAAACCAGAAAGCTGCAAGAATTATGGCACCTAGTGAAATCGTTAAAATGCCTACACTCACTCGCAGTGGCTGCCAACTGTAATACGAATGCATCCCAAAGCCGTCTCAGTTGCTGAACGTACTATAGTTTTAAAGCAGCTAAAAAAGGTACAGCGCCTGTAAGGTGAGAAATCATAGTATTCCATATTCCTTACCCCTGTTCCACAATTGTATCTCTTCCTCTGTCTGTTACGTTTATTAAACTTATGGAAAAACACTACAAACTTACGCAGTAACCTAATACACTCCTGGAAATGGAAAAAAGAACACATTGACACCGGTGTGTCAGATCCACCATACTTGCTCCGGACACTGCGAGAGGGCTGTACAAGCAATGATCACATGCACGGTACAGCGGACACACCAGGAACCGCGGTGTTGGCCGTCGAATGGCGCTAGCTGCACAGCATTTGTGCACCGCCGCTGTCAGTGTCAGCCAGTTTGCCGTGGCATACGGAGCTCCATCGCAGTCTTTAACACTGGTAGCATGCCGCGACAGCGTGGACGTGAACCGTGTGTGCAGCTGACGGACTTTGAGCGAGGGCGTATAGCGGGCATGCGGGAGGCTGGGTGGACGTACCGCCGAATTGCTCAACACGTGGGGCGTGAGGTCTCCACAGTACATCGATGTTGTCGCCAGTGGTCGGCGAAGGTGCACGTGCCCGTCGATCTGGGACCGGACCGCAGCGACGCACGGATGCACGCCAAGACCGTAGGATCCTACGCAGTGCCGTAGGGGACCGCACCGCCACTTCCCAGCAAATTAGGGACACTGTTGCTCCTGGGGTATCGGCGAGGACCATTCGCAACCGTCTCCATGAAGCTGGGCTACGGTCCCGCACACCGTTAGGCCGTCTTCCGCTCACGCCCCAACATCGTGCAGCCCGCCTCCAGTGGTGTCGCGACAGGCGTGAATGGAGGGACGAATGGAGACGTGTCGTCTTCAGCGGTGAGAGTCGCTTCTGCCTTGGTGCCAATGATGGTCGTATGCGTGTTTGGCGCCGTGCAGGTGAGCGCCACAATCAGGACTGCATACGACCGAGGCACACAGGGCCAACACCCGGCATCATGGTGTGGGGAGCGATCTCCTACACTGGCCATACACCACTGGTGATCGTCGAGGGGACACTGAATAGTGCACGGTACATCCAAACCGTCATCGAACCCATCGTTCTACCATTCCTAGACCGGCAAGGGAACTTGCTGTTCCAACAGGACAATGCACGTCCGCATGTATCCCGTGCCACCCAACGTGCTCTAGAAAGTGTAAGTCAACTACCCTGGCCAGCAAGATCTCCGGATCTGTCCCCCATTGAGCATGTTTGGGACTGGATGAAGCGTCGTCTCACGCGGTCTGCACGTCCAGCACGAACGCTGGTCCAACTGAGGCGCCAGGTGCAAATGGCATGGCAAGCCGTTCCACAGGACTACATCCAGCATCTCTACGATCGTCTCCATGGGAGAATAGCAGCCTGCATTGCTGCGAAAGGTGGATATACACTGTACTACTGCCGACATTGTGCATGCTCTGTTGCCTGTGTCTATGTGCCTGTGGTTCTGTCAGTGTGATCATGTGATGTATCTGACCCCAGGAATGTGTCAATAAAGTTTCCCCTTCCTGGGACAATGAATTCACGGTGTTCTTATTTCAATTTCCAGGAGTGTATATACATATACAGCTAGAGAAACTGGTACACCTGCCTAATATCGTGTAGGACACCCCGAGAGAACGCAAAAGTTCCGCAACACGACGTGGTATGGACTCGGCTAATGCCTAATGTGGTACTAGAGGGAACTGACACCATAAATCCTGCAGGGCCGTCCATAAGTCCGTTGAATACGAGGGGATGGAGATCTCTTCTGCACAGCACGTTGAAAGGCATCCCAGATATGCTCAATAATTTTCAAGTCTAGGGAGTTTGGTGGCCATCGGAAGTGTTTAAATTCAGAAGAGTGTTCCTGGAGCAACTCTGTAGCAATTCTGGACGTGTGGGGTGTTGCATTGTCCTGCTGGAATTGCACAAGTTCGTCAGAATGCACAGTGGACATGAATGGATGCGGGTGGCCACACAGGATACTTTCGTACAGGTCACCTGTCGGAGTGCTATATAGACGTATCAGGGGTCGCATATGACTCGAGCTGCACATGCCCTACATCATTACAGAGCCTCCACCAACTTTAACAGTCCCCTGCTGACATGCAGGGTCTATGGATTCCTCAGGTTATCTCTGTTACGGCGTAAAGTCAAGCTCCGGCACGCCAATCGGGAACGAAAGAGCCGGGTGTGAGAAGAGGTCACCCAATCGTACGCTGACCGACCCCTCTCCAGGACGACAACGCGACAGCTGTGGGCCTTATGTGAAGAGGACGTAAGTGCCGCGACGGAATGGTAACGGCCACTGCTGTGTCTCACCGCCACTGCGCCGACTGCAGCACCACGTTCAAACTCACTTAATTCTTGACAACCTGCCATTGTAGGAGCATTAACCGATGTAACAACTGCGCCAGGTACTTGTTGCCTTATATAGGCGATGGCGACCGCAGTGCCATATTCTGCTTGTTTACATATCTCTCTATTTGGACACGCACGCCTATCTAGTTTTTTTGGCGCTTTAGTGTCTAATGTGTACTGAAATCACTTGTTTAGAAGAAAGTAGGCTACAACATTTTTCTGTCATAAAGAGTAATTGAGAAGCACTGTGTATGCGAGTAACGCATTATTGTGCAGATATCACAATACCATTACAATGGACGGGACTGGCTCTGAAATTAAAAATGGTAAACGTTGTTTTAATGACCGCAATACTGCAACCACAGTGGTTCTGCGAACACGCTTTGGCGTGAGAGGTAGTAGCAAGAATGTGCGCTCATTCGCTGCGCGTTCCATGATCGTTATTTCCTTTGATGTACGCAGTGCGAAATGCCGGTTACTTTGGCCTCAATTAACAAACATTCCATCAACATTTGATGGCATATTGGAATTGTACTTAGCGGATAATAACAAGTGTTCAATTCAGTTGCTAATTTATGTGTGGACTTCATAATTTCATAGTGTAGTGACCCGGATCGCAATAGGAATAATAAACTATTGCCTTTTTACCCGCACATTTGCCGAGAATAGCACTGTCACACACAGATTCGGCAGGAAAGGAATACATGGAAGACCCTAATTTGAAGAAAGTGCCTATTGTTGGGCGTGTTTCCAGACATCAGAAAAAGGAAACTTCCACAGTACTAGAGCGAGTCGTAGAAAGTGGAACAAAAGTACTGAAATTCGCACAACGATTAAGTGGGGATGTTGGGTAAAAATGCTGCACTTAGTTTGGCGCTAGATAGGAAATCTTCGTATATCGCTTCAAACTAGTCAGAAAACTAAAAATCTAGTACTTTTGTGCTAGTAATGGCATCTGCTACACCCAGTACATAATTATTAAATTTGTATGGCACAGTCGCAATGCTCATACTTCGCCATCATGGTCAGTAATCATATTGATTTATCTTTGTTGTGCCACAATTTTTATAGAAGTTATGAAATACTTCAATAAAAGTTCCAAATAGTTATCGGGTTCGCAGCCGTCGCTGCTCCTGACAAAATTCTCTGGATTCCGGCGCCACTTTGTTATTTCCTCGCTCTCCGGATTCTGGCTCTCTGCGTTTCCAGTGGAACATACAGGCTGACAGCACTTTCACCTCAGTGTTATCTTATTATTTATGCTTGAAATTGTTTCTCGAGGAATGGTGTTGGATTACTCTTAAACAGAAGTGCACCCTTGTAACTCAGCAAGCTTCAAGCATCGTCACTTTGGGAAAGCTAGAGCTGATATGTTTACGACGGTAGTGATAATTGCCCTGTCCCTACAATTAATTTTAGCTGCTGTTTTTACTCTGACATTAATAACCGCATGCTCAGTTAGAACAGGGACTACAAATGGATGTCACTGTATTTGTAACGACTACTTTCCAAAGCGCAGCTTCTTCGTAAGGTGCTGAAAGTGATAACTACTGAACTGGGATTATTCGTTGCAACAGCTGTGAGAGATGTTGAACTTCAGTGGGCTATGCGCTTATTAAGTAGCCGAGCATACACGTCCAATCAGGAGTGAAATAAGGCAGGGAGGTATCTATCTTCAAATGAGTCAAGTCTACTTACTGGAAGGCGACTGAGAGAAGTATACTTATATGAAGGAACTGTTGTTGAACATAACCGATTAAAACGCTTCGCCCACACACATTTATACGAGTTACCGCGGACTGGAGTTGCTCGAGGTAAATCATTGAATGAAGCTGGCTGAAGCTGCTTTTGCGCCAATGTTAAGTACGCTCTGCTAAGATCGGATATAAAAGGCGGAGAAAGAGACATCTATCCTGGATGAAGAACTATCTGAGCATGTGAGAAGATTTCAGCGACGTAAACCATCTGAAACAATTAGAATTGTCTCTCGCTTGACTAAAAAGACTGCTTACGGTAGAGCCTGGCCAGTTTCCGCGAAATAGTGGCTCCTTCAATTGACAAAGATAGACATTAGTTACGAGACTCATCTTTCGTATGGCATCACAGTTGAAGATTTGCTAATCGCATCACAGTTATGGGTGATAACAAGCCGTAAGTAGTTTTGCTCTGGATGACCATGATGTTCTAGAATAAGAGTTCGTTGGAAGTTGTGATCTGTGATGGAAATGATCTCATCGATTAATTGCTACTGGAAACCTCAGCAAACTTCCATGCTGGTTTTCGAACAGCCACTTGCGGTTTATCCGGTAGTAATTTGCTATTTAAGGTTCACCTTTTCCAACTTCAAAGAGGAGACTTCCTCCAGAAAATCATCCTTCCTGACGATTCTTCAGAATAATTCGTTCCTCTTGACTTCATATTTATCAGAGAAGCCCTTCTTTTTCTGTACTTTCTTATGTATCATAGTATGGGTCTGCCAGATAATCATAATTACCTAGGGAGTTGTAAAATCAAATTATGAATCAGCAAATATGTGCCCATACTGTAATTTTTGAGTTTATCACTTCAATTACATCATCTTCCCTTCTATTTATTTGAGGGTAATAGTAAATGCGACGTCCACCATATAAATGGAGTGGTATGTTTAATTGTAAGTCAGTCATATTTCCCGTTCAGTAGCCGGAAAATGTATATAAGAATTTTTCAAAGCAGTTCACTTTTAAAGAGAAAAGGAAAGAAGGTAGTATTCTCGTTAGGTAGAGTAGCTTGTCGTAAAAGAAAGTGCGACTTCGTAGTCTTTCCAGAAGTAGTAATTCTACACAGTCTCTTCGTGTTTGCTGTCGGGTAGTAAAATCGACTATATTATTTTAACCTCAATGGAACAAGTGACATAAGGGTCTGAAAGGACTAAATGGAATATCCGCCTGTAATAACGCTTTAAGGAGTAAACATACGGAAATACGGAAGCTATCAGGGAGGAGATATATCTATCTTTTTTGTGTCGTTAAGAGTAAGTCGCCGTTTTTCTGTCAGCTTGTTCTGAGCAAGTTTAGAAACTACTCTAGGAATTGTTATACTGTTCCCCCTAATAGGTTGATTGATTTACAAGTTGAGTTTAATGAAATACTTTATAAATATTTCGTGTAAACCGGCTGAACTATGATAAATTACTCCCCCCCCCCCCCCCCACGCCCTCACCCTCACACCTTTTGGGGCAGAAGGTGCTCCGTACTAGAGTTACGTGGCAGCGTATGCTTCAGTGTTGCGTGGCGGAGGTGGCAGAGGGTGCTTCAAACGACGTTGTGTGGCTAAGGGTTCTTTCATTTACATCTTCATACATACTCCTCAGGCCACCTTATGGAGCACGGAAGAGGGTATCTTGTAGCACTATTGTTTGTTTTCCTGTTATATATATATATATATATATTGTATGTTATGTTCCGTAGGACCAAATTGAGGTCCAAGTCTCCATGATCATGGAACGAGTCAGTACACCAAATTATAACAGAACAGTTGTGACAGGTAAAAATGAAACGTGTAGGAATACAATGCAGACGACAAGCTATAAGTTTAAATAAACATAGTCAACAACGTAACACGAATTAGCTTATTTGTTTTAATTTTTCCAAAAATGGTTCAAATGGCTCTGAGCACTATGGGACTCAACTGCTGTGGTCATCAGTCCCCTAGAACTTAGAACTACTTAAACCTAACTAACCTAAGGACATCACACACATCCATGCCCGAGGCAGGATTCGAACCTGCGACCGTAACAGTCGCACGGTTCCGGACTGCGCGCCTAGAACCGCGAGACCACCGCGGCCGGCTAATTTTTCCAGGAGATCGACAGAACAGAAGGAGTGAGCCATGAGAAAAACTCTTCAGTTTAGACTTTTAAGTGCGTGGATTACTGTTAAGATATTTGAATTCTTGTGGCAGTATACTGAAAATGGATGCAGCAGAATACTGCTCACCTTTTTGCACAAAAGTCAAGGTCGTGTGTTGCAAATGCAGACTTGATTTCTGCCTAGTATTTACTGAGTGATAGATGCTAATTCTTGGGAATAAGCTGATATTGTTTTGAACAAACGACATTAAAGAAAGAATGTATTGAGTGGGCAATGTAAGATTTCCCAGACCACTGAACAGGGTTCAACAAGAGGTTCGTGGACTTACACCATTCATTTCTCGAACCGCCCGTTTCTGAGCCAAAAATACCCTTTTTTAAGCAGAAGAGGTACCCCAAAAATAATACCATACGTCATAAGCGAATAAAAATAAGCAGAGTAGATTATTTTTCGTGTTGAACTATCAGCTATCTCACATACTGTTCAAATGATGAAGTATAATTTAGTTTCTGAACAATATCCTGCATATGGGTTTTCCACGCCAAGTTGAGCGAGGAAAAATTGACTATATTTATGCGTACGAACTCTAATTCGTGTGAAATGCACGTTGGTAGCAGAGAATCACTCCGCAGTCTACTTAAAATATCGATTTTCTAAATTTTCTAAATATTGTTCCGCGAACGATACCGATGTCCCGTTGCACAAGGTGCTTCGTACTGTTGTTGCGTAGCAGAGGGCGGGGTTAGCTGATTCTGGATTGGCGCTGGCTATGTCGCATAGCGGAGTGTGACTAGTATCATTGCTAAGTGGCTGAGAGTATATCGTACCGATATTGCGTGGCAGAGGGTGCTCTGTACCTATGCTGCGTGCCAGAGAGTGCTTGGTCCAACGTTTGAATTACACACGGTGCTTCGTAACTATGTTAGTGGCAGAGGATGCTTTTTAGCACACTGGATCCTGAAGTGTTGCGTGGTGAGGGGTTTTCGTACCAGCCCTATGGGGGCAGAGGGTATTTCATACCAATGATGTGGTGCACAGGTTGCTTCCTATCAGTTTTCTATGACAGAGGGTGCTTTCTAGCGTGGTACTGCCTACCAATGTTGCGTGGGAGAGGGTGCTCTCTACTGATGTTGCGATGTTCAGGTTGCTTCGTGTCAGTGTTCCGTGATACAGCTTACTCTGAACTGGCACAGGAAATATGTGCCAGCTTGCAGAACAGTGATTACATTCTTAACCACTCCGACATATTGCAAAGTTCTGTATATTGTATTATCCGTAATTTGGTTTTAATAATAAGCACAAATGAATATAACTGTGTTACGATTTATTAACAGAGTGGTAAATTCCTCCTATTACTATTATTTCAAGTGTTTATATGTTTATATGTTTATATGTTTCCAGCTAACTGAGCCGTTGAAGTAGACGGTTTCCTGACGTAATAACTGCGCGCCATTAGCGCGCTGTGAAATGTATTTTTACGTATTTTACAGGTCGAACCTGCAGTCATATTTTCTCTTTCAAGAAGTTCAGTTATCGTTGCTATTGTCTTGAAAACCATTTCTTGCACTACGATTTCATACTATCACAATCTTGAGGCATCAAGCTTTTCCGCTTACCAATGACACCTTCTGCTCTTGACTTTTAACAGAACGTGAAATTTCAGGTAATAGTTTTCATTGGACACAGCAGGAAGATCATTTTAATCATTAATCTAAAAAGTGCACAGCTTCATGTTATTCTTGTAATATTTCTCTTGTCAATGTGGTGAGTCCCACCTCTCGACACATTTCTATTCAAAAACAGCGTTTCATTTTTTACCGGCAAGTTGTGATACCGCTGGGACTGATTTCATAACTATGTTACATTCCACAATACTACCATCTTTTTATTTTTATGCAAAACTCCTATAACGAAGAACTTAAAGCTAAGCTTCTATAAAAACCAACATTTGTTTTCGTAACTACTCACATCCAGAGTCCACTACCTAAGCTAAATAAGGGAGTACTCAGTGAGGCAGGCGAAGATTTTCTTGTTGAGTTTTCTGGCGCCTGCCCTCCGTATTGGAAGGCGAAGATTACGAAAGAAGGACGACTGTAACTGTTTAATTAGCTGTCGAACTGTAAAAAGATACACTGAAGCGCCAAATAAACTGGTATAGGCATGCATATTCAAATACAGAGATATGTAAACAGGCACAATACGGCGCTGCGGTCGGCAACGCCTATATAAGAAAACAAGTGTCTCGCGCAGTTGTTAGATCGGTTACTGAAGGTACAATGGCAGTTTACCAAGATTTAAGTGAGTTTGAAGGTGGTGTTATAGTCGGCGCACAAGCGATGGGACATGATATTTCTGAGTTAGCGATGAACTGGGAATTTTCCCTTATGGCCATTTCACGAGTGTGCTGTGAATATAAGGAATCCGGTGAAACATCGTATCTCCGACATCCTGCAAGAATGGGACCAAGGACGACTGAACAGAATCGTTCAGCGTGACAAAAGGGCAACCCTTCCGCAAATTGCTGCAGATTTCGCTGCTGGACCATCAACCAGTGTGAGCTTGCGAACCATTCAATGAGAAATCATTGATATGGGCTTTCGAAGCAGAAGGCCCACTGGTGTACCCTTGATGACGGCACGAGACGAAGCTTTGCCTGTCACCTGGGTCCATCAAAACCGGCATTGGACTATTGACTATTGACTACTGGAATCATGTTGCCTGGTCGTACGAGTCTCCTTTCAAACTATATCGAGCGGATGGACGTGTACAGGTATGGAGACAACCTCATGAATCCATAGACCCTGCATGTCAGCAGGAGAGTGTCCTGGAACAGTGTCTTTGTAACGGAGTCAGACAGTTATATTATTAACAAGGGAAATTAATTCCAAATTTGAGTCTGCTATCTTACTGCATTTCAGTAAATGTACCTATAGACAACGCATGCGTGCTCAAAATCAAACATTTTTCGCCAAACCCATCTGCGGATACTAATAGAGAACACGACGCAAATTACAAGTCATCTGAAGATAGCACTGTCTTTCCTCTTTCTCGTTGTTTTATTCTTTCCTCGTCAGAGGCGAAGGTGGCTGTCTGCGACCCAACAAGTGGTTCTTCTGTCACAATCATGTATAGTTGTATAAACACTTATAAACCACTTAAAATTCATTGTTTTCAGTCATCAGTCTTCTGTCTGTTTTTATGCAGCCCTCCACAAATTCCTCTCCTGTGAAAACCTCTCCATCGCAGGGTAGCACTGGCACCATACAGGCTCGTCCAATACCACAGAACATATACTCGTGACGTCTTGAAACATGACTGTCACTCTGCTCTTTCTTCGTATCAATGTTTTCCATACGTTCCTTTCTTCCCAGACTCTGCGGAGAACTTCCTCATTCGTAAGTTTGTCAGTACACACAGTTTTCAGCATCCTTCTCTTGCACCACTCGTGAAACGCTTCGATCCTCTTCTGTTTCTGTTTCCCTATAGTCCATCATTCACTACCTTACGATCCAGTCCCAAGTTAAGACATCTGTTTGATATCGGTAGTCTTCTCTCGCCCAGGAATGCCCACTTTGCCCATGCTAGTCTGCTTTTAATGTTCTCGCCTAGCCTGTCACCGGTTTTTTTCTGTGATAGTAGCAGAATTCGTTAACTTACTCTACCTCGTGATCATCAATTTTGATGTTAAATTTCTCGCTGTTCACATCTCTGCCTCTTCGCATTCTTTGTCTTTTTCTGGTTTACTCACAGTCCATTTCTATACTCCTTAGATCGTTCATTCCATTCAATGGATTCTAAAATTCATCTTCACTTTCACCGAGGATAGCAGTGTCATTGGCTAATCTTATCACTGATATCTTTTCAACCTGAATTTTAATTCCATTCTTGAATTTTTTTTTATTAAAGCTTCTTTAATGTGTAGATTGAACAGCAGGGGCGAAAGGCTGCATACCTGTCACGGACACTTCTTAATGAGAGCACTTCGTTCTTCGCCTTCCAATTTTATTGTTCGTCCTTTGTACATATTGCATATTACCCTTCTTTCCCTAGTGCGTACTCCTATTTTACGTAGGATCTCGAACATCTTGCACTATCTTATATAATCGAACGGTTTTTTTTCGGTTGTCAAATCCTATGAGTGTGTCATGATTGTTCTTCAGTCCGCCGGCCGGGGTGGCCGAGCGGTTCTAGGTGCTACAGTCTGGAAACGCGCGACCGCTACGGTCTAGGATCGAATCCTGCCTCGGGCATGAATGTGTGTGGTGTCCTTAGGTTAGTTAGGTTTAAGTAGTTCTAAGTTCTAGGGGATTGATGACCTCAAAAATGAAGTCCCATAGTGCTCAGAGCCATTTTTTACTACATGGCTGACTTTGCGTCTCGAGTGCGTGAAATGGCGCAGCGGTTCTTTACAGTGTCAAAAAATTTATTTTGTTTTCCAGAACATCCATTTAAGAAGTATTGTTGTTTGTGTGCTGATGTCAAATTGAAATACGTGTGGTTTTACACGTGTAAATTTATCCACATTTTATTTTATGATAAAAATAGCGAAACACACCAAAATGAACTCAGTAACATAAAATGAGGTAAAATCGAATGACAGAGGTAGCGAATACGCTGATGCGGCCTTGGAAAACATTGATGATTTAGCTTGAAAAATGCAATTGAGGAAGTTATTTCACAAAACACCAGGCACACACCGTATCTATTCACTGCATTTTATCCTAAGTAACAAGCAGTGATGAATTCAAATGTCGAAATATTTTCATTACATGTACATGAAATATCAAATCTAATGTCATTTGAAATATCAACCTAGTTAACCTTCATGCGCTGGCACTAGAAATAGTCATGCGAGTGCACGCGCTGGCGGTCGGCCAACTGCCCGAGAGTTTTCATCGATATCTTGAGGTTTTCCGATTTTAAGGGTCATATTTCCATAAAATATCGACATAGGATATATCTCACAATATTGAAAACAAATTTGTAATCAAAATTATTCATTTAACAATGGAATACAAAAAGGAAGCCAAATACCCAAATGAAATATAAGAACATTTTTTTAATTGTAATGTTTTGGGAGTATATAGTGTAATACTTAAGACTAGAATTATTCACTGTCTTAACTCGTCACAAGAAAAGCTAATTTTGCTTTGAAAAAAGAATTTTTGATTGAAAATGACACAACATTTCTGTCAGATGAAAAATGCTGACCAGTCTGTATCCATTTCATTTTCGTTTTGAGGCTGACAACAATTATGGCACGTAACTGTCGTGGTTGAATGTCGTAGACAGACGTTTCTTCCACATTCACCGCATTCACGCTTTGTTTTTATATTCTTTTTTGAGCCACACCAATAACATATTACTCTCCTTGTAGGGGTTGATACAGCTGGATAAACTACGGCACTCTCTCTGTAATTTTCCAAAAATACTAACAAATCTTTTCGTAAATGCTTAAATTTAGCTCTTTCTTTCAGGTTTTCGCTCATCAGTTCCAAAGATAACACATGTAAGAATTGTCTTCTCGTTTTTTCTTTGATATTACCTGTGTTGAAGTGAAAAATGCGTAACGAATTTTTTTCTGCCAATTCAAGTAAGCGAAAAATATACAGGCAGGCCACCTTTGTGTTCCTCTTGATGTTGAAATTCTGGAGCACATGAGGTCTACAGTACCAACTCCACCTTTGGTTGGATTATAGTCTGTGATTTCTACATGTTTTTTCGTATCTTCATCAATGCATTGTGGAGAGCACTACTACAGCTTTCCTTTTTTTTTGTAATCATAGAAATCAAAGTCTTGTCATCTTGACAACCGAACATGTAGTCTCCTGCCACTGCATTTCCATTTACTGTCACAAATTCTGGGGGAATTTCTTTTTTATTTTTTCTCATTGTACCTAAAAAAGTGAGGCCTTTGCTAAGGAGGTATTCAGCCAACTGGTAACTTGAAAAATAATTATCATTTGTTACATTTATATTTGTTCCTTCTACGCATTCAACCATTCTAGCGACCAAGTCGTATGGTTTGTTGGAGAGTACGTTAGGGCCTGGCACTTGTTTTCCGCAGTACACTTCTAAATTATATGTATAAAAAGAGCGTGCATCACACAATGCATACATTTTCAACCCGTATTTGGCTGGTTTTTGAGACATGTACTGGATTAATGAACATCGTCCTCTAAACGCAACCAACATCTCATCAGCAGTGACAAATTTCCCTAAACTGAATGATTTTTGGCCGTTAGCAATGAAAGAAGACAAAATTTCTCGTATAGGAACAAGTTTGTCCGTTGCTTGACGTTCCAATATCGTGTTTAGGTCAGCAAATCTTATAGCTCGTAGCAAAAATCTAAATCTATTTAGGCTGAAATTTGCTGGCAAAATTGTCAGACCTGTTCCATTGCTATTGAAATACTCAGAGAAATTTGCTCGGTTTCCTCTTTTGACCTCAATCAAAAACATAGCACCAAACAATGTTAGCATTTCAGCCGTAGTTTTCGGCTTATAATCCCTTTCACGTACTTCCTTCTGTCAGTGCTTGACGAGCCAAATTTTTCTTTCATTATAAATATTCGTGTCCCCTACGATCCCTTCTACCATTTCGGGCGTTATTATACACTGAAAACTTTCCAGTCGAGTTTCACATTATCTGGCTTGTCCTCCAGGAACTGGTAGAATTTTGACTATATTTTTTGACTTTGATTTTGTGCTGATAATATTGGTACTACTAGCCCAAATAGTTTCCATGTCCTTACCTATATAAAATCTGATGTCATTTGTCGGTAGCTCCTGTTGATCTATGTCATTTTCTCCCCCGTTTTCCAAATCAATTTCCGACCCACTTTGATGTATATCATATTCAATCCCTTCTTGTTCATAATCTCCGTCATCGGAAACGTCATCTTCTAGGGATTCCTCATGGCCTTTCCCCTCTGCTTCCTCGCTCTCCAATTCAGCCAAGATTCTATGTATGTCATCAGTCGTAAGGTTTCGTCGTTCCGTTTAAAAAATAAAAATAATTGTTACTTTTGCCATCAGAAATTTCTTAGAATGACGAAGTGCCAAAGTAGAAAGAAAATCAGAATTTGTGAATGGCAAAATTTATAGAAAGTAATGCACATTCAGTAGAGAATTGGAAGAGTCAATAAAATCGAGGAATTATAGGGGAATTATAGAAAGAAATACTTACATTCAGAAGTAGACGAGTAGAACAAAGTCTCGTAAGCGCTCGCAAGGGGGTATCTGACCGTTTTTGTAAGTGCCGTAAGCGCTTGCAAGGCGGTAAACTGACCACCGAACGTGTTCGGATCTATTTGAACTTGTCCTGAGAGGCAGAGAGGTGCGACTTGGACGAACTTTGAGCAGCATCTGTCGGAAAAAGGTGCAACTAGAGAATACATGTCCCTCCCGCCGCCTCGTTACCTTTCTGGAGTAAGTATGGCGCGAAATTGCAAAAAGGCGGTCACTTCACCGCCAGCGCGAGCGCGTGAAGGTTAAATGAATGTCATCTAAGCTGCGTTACATGTAATCTAACCATAAAAAGGTTAAATAAAGTGAATGCTATGTTGGCTAATCAACAACCAGTGTCCTCTGAGATGTCGACTAAAAATAGTGAAAGATTATATTCACAACTGTCCTATGCAGTGCAGCTGTCTTCTCAGGAAGATGATTAGGAAGAAACAGGTAAAACGGAATTAGACCTTCTGAAACCGCCTTGAGTAAAGATTTGCGAGATTGGTGAAATACGGTCACGTCAGCATCATTAGCACAGATCAGGAGGTATTTGCTGTTAAGCAGATCGTTCTTGACATACCATCCTCTGTTGTTGGAACAAGCGATGATAATATTTGTCCTCAACACATAGTGTAATGCACAGAGACAGAACAAACCATGCAGGTATCTCACCTAGCCACATATCTTACGAGGTGGGACAGCCCCTTATTTTCATTAAATGAAAGCTTATTCCAAAATAAAGTAATGGGTATTCACATTCAGTGTGACAACACTAACAATAGTAGTACTGATGATGCAAAGTACCCTCCACCACGTGTGCAAGTTAATTCATAGTAGAACAGAAGACTGCAATCCTGTGAGACGGCCTTGGTGGCCGAGCGGTTCTAGGCGCTTCAGTCCGGAACCGCATGACTGCTACGGTCGCAGGTTCGAATCCTCCCTCGGTCATGGATGTGTGTGATGTCCTTAGGTTGGTTAGGTTTAAGTAGTTCTAAGTTCTAGGGGACTGATGACCACAGATGTTAAGTCCCATAGTGCTCAGAGCCATTTTTGACAGAGCACTGTCGGGATAATAATAGCAACAACCATCTGTGGAATCTGCGAAAGGAAAACTGCATCATCCAAACTGGAGCCATACTAATATCCAAGAAGGTCCTGTACAAAATTATACAACTTACACAAACTGGCGAACACACAATCACGCCGTAAATATTTTTGAGCTGGCAGAAGAAACCCAGGTCAAAACGACCAGTACAACAAACTAAATTAGGCTTCATTACACCCTCCAATTTCGATCGAGGGATGGAGTGTGGACAAAAGAAGTAATACGGTAAATCTGCTGCGATGTAACAATGCCACGGATATAAGGACGAATTAACTGCTGACCGCTACAGATACCATGATCATAGCAAAGAAATAGTTAGAGCTACTGTTTATGCTATTGTAGGGAAAGTGCCGACTACAGATCTTCTCGGAACGAGTGCTATGGTGAAAGTAATGTCAGCCAGTTTATTTAGTAATATTCGTGAGATTACAAGTGTACCTACCCATGGTACCAGAAAAAATTGTAATATTAGTCCGCCGCGGTAGCTGAGTGATCAGTGCAACGGAATGTCATGCTAAGGGGCCGGTTTCGATTCCCGGATAGGTCGGAGATTTTCTCTACTCAGGGACTGGGTGTTGTGTTATCATCATCATCGACACGCAAGTCGCCTAAGTGGCGTGAACTCAAAAGACTTGCACCAGGCGAACGGTGTACCCGACGGGAGGCCCTAGCCACACGACATTTCATTTCTTTTCATCTCATAATGATCTTATCGGAGAAATAGTTACAAGGTCGCAAAACGTCAAGACGCAGACACAGACGCAGTTACAGTGGTAAATGCAGTCATAGTCTACCCAATCCCAAGTCTAAGAGGGTTAACTGTGGAGTGCATTTTTGGCATAGAACTGCTAAGGAAGGAGGCTGCAGTAATCGACTTCTCCTCAGGCAAATGCTTTCTGAACACTGGTGACAAAAATAATGCTGTTGATATGGTAAAAAAAAACAAATGTGGTGTCACCGCCAGACACCACACTTGCTAGGTGGTAGCTTTAAATCGGCCGCGGACCATTAGTACATGTCGGACCCGCGTGTCGCCACTGTCAGGATCGCAGACCGAGCGCCACCACAAGGCAGGTCTCGAGAGACGTACTAGCACTAGCCCCAGTTGTACGGACGACATTGCTAGCGACTACCCGTACGAAGCCTTTCTCTCATTTGCCGAGAGGCCGTTAGAATAGCCTTCAGCTAAGTCCATGGCTACGACCTAGCAAGGCGCCATTAACCACATCTGGAGAGAGTCTCACTTGTATTATCAAGAGCAATGTACAACAAGAAATTAAAGTTAAGTATACGAGAAGCTCCGTTCTTTTCTTTATAGCTTTCATCACGTATCCTGTTTCAGACTTAACGCAAGACGGCTTGAGTTGACGCGTGCCCTTTCGGCTACCTCCCTTGTGTCTAGACTGTCTTGTCTAGACACAGCAGTAAATACTGCAAAGATTTAAAGGTGAAGTTCGTTGACACGAAAGCTGCATACACCAATTGCACACCTCCTCACTGTATTTCATTTCAGAGTAATGAAAGTCGAAGAGATTCTCTGACTCTCTGCAAGAGGCAGAGTGAAGAGATTTCGTTTTAAATCATGTACATATTTTTGAGAAAAAAATCAGGTATTATTACTATGCACCGTGCGATGTCCCCGTTCGGTTCAGTTTATTTTATCCTAATTAGAATGTAATTATTGCTTTACTGACCGTGTGTGGTTTTATTGGGGACCCGTTTTACTTTTCTGTTACTCTTTCCTGTTTGCTTATTGTTCATTATCCTACACTTTTTCATACATTGATTTAAATTTTCGTCTATTATTCATGACCTATTGTCAATGTCCAGTACATGCACCCGATGAGTATCTTAACAGGGCTACGTTTCACTATTGGGAGTGCACAGTTTAAGTCCCTAAGAGTAATGCATCCAGCCTTCCACGTCGACAATCAGGTACAGTGCAGACAATATTGACGCCTACAGAGATCTTGGATACAGTGGCCATTTACTGTTCTCTCACTGTGGCGTTGAATGCGCTTGATTAAAAAAAAAAAAAAAGAAAAAAAAGGAAAAAAAAACACTTCATCAGTCTCGTCTGGAGTTGACTTCTCTTATTGGATCACAGATATGGACATGTCCTCGTACAAACTTGAATTAGGTGAGTGAGAAATGACAGTTAATTTATTTATCCTCTAGTCTTCTTGTCCTTGTGAACACTTGATAGCTTCACCTGGAGAAGTGTCTTAATCAATCACTTTGCAAAGCCCAAGTACAAGCATTTCAACCTGAAGCTCGTAGCAACACAGTCTTTCAATCCTCATTTTATGTGAATAGACATTCTAATATTTGCGCCAGGAATCGTAATTTTTCGTGATATAAAATAAATCTAAAATATTTACATTGCGTTAACACAGTTCATAGGAAACAAAACTAATCCACGACGATCTATAACAGTGTGACATTTTGGCCTGAACTTTACAGATAGGCACACCATCACGAATTTACTATATTTGCTAAAGGTTTAGGACGTCATTGTTTAAGTTCAAGAGTGTATGTCTCTACATAAACTATTCCCACTACGGAATATGTGAAGGAGACTTCACATAGCACGAAGGGCAAAACAACCGTGAGCTCCAGAAAAACAGAAATTGTCATTTTCTAGCTACAAACTAATGCCAGTTTCACAGTAAATTGTTCATAACCCCATAAAAGCATAATATTACTACCTCTAGGTCTATGAACATCCAGAGATATCAACTTGAAAATTGTTCCTACAAAACAGTCCAAATTTATCTATGTATGATACATACGTATATAAAATCGTGAAGAATGTGGACGTGTGTACTTATTCTACATTACCTTTGTAAATTTCTTTTACGCAAATTACGTCCATCCTAATGACAGAAACATCCCCTTTAGTTTGTGACAATGGTTACTCATGGAGCACAGCAACTATACTATGTTCACTTTATACAGACAGCTGATCTCTCGTCTTCACTGAGGGAGCGAAGGACAGAACCTCATTTACTCCAGGCAACCGAAGCTGTGGAGAGTAATCGTTGGTCAAGAGAAAAATGTGATCGTTGGTTATTATTCGAAAACCTGGTGAATGACAGTATTAGACCAGGTACTGGATGCCAGAGAGCGAAGGACCTAATGCATCATTGTAGAGTAAAATCTTACCCAATAGCACCTAACAAGGGAACCTCCCCATCGCACCCCCCTCAGATTTAGTTATAACTTGGCACAGTGGCTAGGCCTTGATAAACTGAACGCAGATCAATTGAGGAAACATGAAGAAGTTGTGTGGAACTGTGAAAAAATAAGCAAAATATACAAACTGAGTAGTCCATTGGCCACATAGGTAACATCAAGGAGAACGTGAGCTCAGGAGCGCCGTGGTCCCGTGGTAGCGTGAGCAGCTGCAGAAGGAGAGGTCCTTGGTTCAAGTCTTCCCTCGAGTGAAAATTTTACTTTCTTTATTTTTGCATAGTTATTATCTGTCCGTTCGTTCATTGACGTCTCTGTTCACCGTAATAAGTTTAGTGTCTGTGTTTTGCGACCGCATCGCAAAACCGTGCGATTAGTAGACGAAAGGACGTGCCTCTCCAATCGGAACCGAAAACATTTGATCGCATGGTCATAGGTCAACCGATTCCTCCACAGGAAAACACATCTGATATATTCTATACGACACTGGGGACGGCATGTGCGTCACATGACAGGAATATGTTGTCGACCCACCTAACTTGTACACTTGGCGAATGGGTAAAAAGATTCTTCTACCATGTCCGATTTAGGTTTTCTTGTGGATGTGATAATCACTCCCAAAAAAGTGATGAAAACATAAGAGTTTGTCACATAAACTGAAAATAAAAAATTACACTCTTCACTCGATGGAAGATTTCAACAAAGAACCTTTCGTTCCGCAGCTGCTCACGTTACCACGAGACCACGGCGCTCCTGCGTTCCCAGTGTCCTTGATGTTGCCTATGTTGCCATGAACTACTCAGTTTGTATATTTTGCTTATTTTTTACAGTTCCACACAACTTCTTCCTGTTTTCTCAATTGATCTGTGTTCAGTTTTTCAAGGCCTATCCACTGTGCCAAGTTATAACTAAATCTGAGGGGGGTGCGATGGGGAGGTTCCCTTGTAAGAGTTTAAGGGATCTATGTGCAGTTAACTTCTACGGCCCCCTACCCAAAGCAAGGGCTGGGGCAGAGTATGACCCCATTGTTCTAGAACGTTGGTCAAAGACGGACACCTATACAGGGTGGTCAGAAAATGTCTGAAAGGCTTGTCGTGATGTTGTAGGACAGATTGTACTGAGACATAAAGGTTAAGAAAAAATTCGATACGTCGCACCGTTTCCGGGTTATTTAGCATTGAAGTTAGCCAATCAGGTCGTCGCGAGAGTAAATTCAAGTTTCAGCTAACGAGACAAAACACTCGTGGGGCAACACGGCCCCTGGCAGGCCGCTTGAGTGCGACCGCGCGACGCCCCGATTGGCTAAATTCTACGCTAAATAAGTCGGAAACAGAGTAACGTATCGAATTTCTTTCTTAACATTTATGTCTCAGTACAACCTGCCCCGTAGCATCCCTAATAGCATTTCACACATTTTCTGACCACCCTGTATACATTAAAAACAAGTACAGCTTCGAGTGGAATCAGGCATTTAAAATACAACTATTTTATAAAATATCGAGTGCCAAGTGCAAGGCCACAACCATCTGCACGAACAGTTCGACGACTTTTGCAACAGCATGAACTATCAGCTCGGAGACCATGGCTCCGGTTACCCTTGAAGCTGCATCACAGACAGGAGCGCCTGCGATGGTGTACTCAACGACGAACCTGGGTGCACGAATCGCAAAACATCATTTTTTCGGATACATCCAGGTTCTGTTCACAGCATCATTATGGTCGCATCCGTGTTTGGCGACATCGCAGTAAACGCACATTGGAAGCGTGTATTCGTCATCGCCATACTGGCGTATCACCCGACGTTATGGTATGAGGTGCCATTGGTTACACGTGTCGGTCACCTCTTGTTCGAATTGACGGCACTTTGAACAGTGGACGTTACATTTCAGATGTGTTACGACCCGTGGCTCTACCCTTCATTCGATTCATGCGAAACCCTACATTTCAGCAGGATAATGCACGACCACATGCAAGTCCTGTACGGGTCTTTCTGGATACAGAAAATGTTCGACTGCAGCCCTGGCCATCACATTCTCCAGAACTCTCACCAACTGAAAACGTCTGGTCAATGGTGGCCGAGCAACTGGCTCGTCACAATACGCCAGTCACTACTCTTGATGAACTGTGGTATCGTGTTAAAGCTGCATGGGCAGCTGTACCTGTACACGCCATCCAAGCTCTGATTGACTCAATGCCCAGGCGTATCAAGGCCGTTATTAGGGCTGGAGGTGGTTGTTCTGGGTACTGATTTCTCAGGATCTATGCACCCAAACTCCGTTAAAATGTAATCACATGTCAGTCCTAGTGCAATATATTTGTCCAAAGAATACCCGCTTATCATCTGCATTTATTCTTGGTGTAGCAATTTTAATGGCCAATAGTGTGCTATCAATATGAAACCTTTCGTTACCTCCAGGTCTCTTCCAGACACATTCTTTAAAGTTCCTTAGACAAAGCTTATAATGTGATAAAATCGTTCTCCGTGCGAAGTTCTACGAGACAGGTGGTACAAGTATTAACTGCTCTTGCTGCCACTCCGTAACTGCATAAACAACTGAATTACCAGAGGTCATAAACAGGTATTATGCAATCCAAGGTGTAAACATCTCAAATGCCCTTGGACTGTCCAAGCCCTTCTGACATCAAATATGTCACTGCAACACAAACTGTAAGACCTCCCGGTGTGCCACTTCAACACCTAAGCTACGGAGCCGCAAATGTTCTCTGTTCGAGTCCCGCCATGTGCAGTTTTCTTAACTGTCGTCCGTTTGATTGAAATTTCACGACAACGCGCTGCTTTAGCTGCACGTCTACATGAGTGCGCTAGCCTCCTCTAACATGCAAGCTTCGAGGATACAAGGCTCTGGGTTCAGGACACGGTGTGTGTACATTTCGTAATTTTCATCTGATTTAATTGTAATTTAACTAGAAATTCTTGTTGTTAGATTCACAGATATGCAAGCTTCGGGCCGCCAGGCTTTGAGGCATGTGTAACTGCTCTAAAGCCACTGGTATGCAAGCTCCGAGGTTCGAAGACCTTGGTCTCAACACTGGGCATGTGTAAATTATGGTGAATATCGCAAAAAACATTTTAAACCGGTTACTGAATGCACTAAACGAATGTCATAAGCATCTGATAATAACACAACCAACCACAAGACTGTCAGATAATTTTGTTGAGTAACACAGAACGGCAGTTTCAGACAGAACCTAGTGTTAAAGCTGAACAACAGTATAGACTTGGTACACATTCAATAAAACTAAGCATTAAAGAGATAGAGATACTAGATCTAATATACTCGGAAAATAGAGTTCAGACCTCAACAGATTTTTAGCAGAAGATAAGAGAAGTATTTGGAAAGACAACGCATTACAAATGTATACAAGCAAAGCGATGGTGATACACAGAACGTAAAAGTAATAAATACAAACACATTATTAAGCTTGCGTTACATCAGAAATAAAAAGCACCAGTTTGCTTTTGTTCTACAATATTCTAGAACAAAAGTAAACTGGTGCTTTTCGTTTATTATAACGTTGTTCTACCAAGAACCCGCCGGCCGAAGTGGCCGTGCGGTTACAGGCGCTGCAGTCTGGAACCGCGAGACCGCTACGGTCGCAGGTTCGAATCCTGCCTCGGGCATGGATGTTTGTGATGTCCTTAGGTTAGTTAGGTTTAACTAGTTCTAAGTTCTAGGGGACTTATGACCTCAGCAGTTTAGTCCCATATTGCTCAGAGCCATTTGAACCATTTTTTCTACCAAGAACCGACGGAAGACTCTGTTTACCTTTCTTACATGATTGAAATGATGGTAGTGGGGCAACTTTATTGATAGTCAGCAGCTGAAAATGAACAATTTGCCGAGCCAGTTTATTTACTACAATGACCCTAAAAGTATTGTACACAGGTTAAGGCTGTTGATGGCTTCAGAGACTGCTAGTAGTGCAGCTCAGTTGGCTTCATGTGTTTCAGAACTCCGACAAATAGGTATTTTCGCAAAATTGTGAAGACAGTGGTCTACAGACTATGTGCAGATGTAATATGTGTGGCTTAGAGGACTTAATGCAAGTGATCTTGTAGAAGTGACACAGTACCTGGGAGAGACTATGGGTTCAAATATATTATGATGACCATGGACATATTTTATAGATATCCATAGGCCACACATATGTAAATAAAGATGGCGAATATGGTTGCAAGGGTGATGCAACAGTCACTGTATACTGGAACATATTGCATTCCGGTCAACATTTAGACAGATCACGGTTGGGAATTACACAACGATGGTACCGTGCAGGGTGCGTAAAAACAAATGCCGGAATCTGCAGCACCGGACGAAGCGATTCTACTCGCGCCACGGCTAAATGGGCGCCGCCTGCATTAACGGTGCCCGTGGCCCAGAACACGGCTGACTGATCCCTCAAGAGCGACTCATGGATCCCATGCAGAGCACTCGACGATCCCATGTAGAGCGCCGAAGGGAAGCAGCCGTCCGCCACCTTTGTAGTGAGACTTGGCAGGGCAGCTCGGTCAGTGACCGCAGACAGCTCTGCATATGGGAGCCCGCGAGTTCGCTACCCGGCACCACCCCTGCGGACGGCAGCTTGCAGTCTGCCGGACGATGTCACCCAGAGAGCGGAGGCCAGCAGACCTCTCGTTCCATGCGCCGGTGCAGCTCCGAGGTCCGACGCGCCCCGCCACAGAAACGATGCGTCCGTGCAACGGAGGTTGGACGTAGCTTCAGCGGGCTGGTTGGCCACCGATAACAAACACCAGAAGATCGTCGTCGTTGGCCTGCTGCTTAAAGAATCGTCATTCTCTCCGATTCTAGACGCAGGTATAATGGCGACACGACTGCCTATTTGAGCCTCCGGTCTCTCTTATTTACACGTCTTTTCCCCGTGTCTCCGACGTAGTTCATCTGGACGGGACAAGTGGGATACTCTTTGATAATTCCAACGTCAGCTTTCCTCGGCCAGCCTCGGCCCCTAAACACGTGTCACTAGGCGTTGCTGTAACTGCAACGTATGGGTTGTTCATAGCACGTCCGTGCCCTGTGCTGCCCCGATTACTTCATATTTGCGTACAGTGCCCGCGCCGGCTTCTATGGCCGAGTGGTACTAGGGCCTTCAGTCCGGAACCGCGCTACTGCTACGGTCGCAGGTTCGAATCCTGCCTCGGGCATGGATGTATGTGATGTCCTTAGGTTTGTTAGGTTTAAGTAGTTCTAAGTTCTTGTGCACTGATGATCTCATAAGTTAAGTACCATAGCCCTCAGAGTCATTTGAACCATCAACTGTCAACGTCCTCAGTCCTCAGTCCGGCATTATTTACTTTTTCCCCATTCTTGCTTTCTAGGCATATCAAACTAAGGACTGTTATTACAGCTGTCATGTCTAAACGTAATTGGAAATATTCCGCTGCTGATGATGTATTCGATATGTATCCATCGTAAAACATGTGATTATTTGCTGCTATAAATTTCCATATTGCGATGTAGTTTTGTGTTTTTCTGTCTGTCTGTAAATGATTGATAACGATGGCCGCGCGGGATTTGCCGAGCGGTCTATGCGCTGCAGTCATGGACTGTGCGGCTAGTCCCGGCGGAGGTTCGTCATCCCTCGGGCATGTGTGTGTGTGTGTGTGTGTGTGTGTGTGTGTGTGTGTGTGTGTGTGTGTGTGTGTGTGTGTGTGTGTGTGTGTGTCCGTCCTTAGGATAATTTAGATTAAGTAGTGTGTAAGGATAGGGACTGATGATCTTAGCAGTCCCATAAGATATCACACACATTTGAACATTTGATAACGATGATGACAGTCTAGCAAGTGGGACCAAGAAAAATGTTCGAATAAATCAGAAACATGTGGCTACTGCCTCAGAGCATCAGCGTTAGTTTAATACTCACAAGATGCTTCATTCATTCTGCAATAAGTACTGATACATTACACATGTATTAGATTAATATATACAGGGTGGTCCATTGATAGTGACCGGGCCAAAAATCTCACGAAATAAGCATCAAACGAAAAAATTACAAAGAACGAAAGCTTGAAGGGGGAAACCAGATGGCGCTATGGTTGTCGTGCTAGATGGTACTGCCATAGGTCAACCGGATATCAACTGCGTTTTTAAAATTGGAACGCCGATTTTTTATTACATATTCGTAAAGAAATATGAATTCCAACTCCAAATTTTTATGTATGCATTAGCTGGGGTTAATTCCACTGGTCATAAAAGTAATATTTATTTCCATGTAAATAAATACTGTAAGAGAATACATACATATTTACTCCTTTTCTTGCTATTTTCTATGTCTTACATTCCTCCAGAATTGCCTAAAGAACTGATTTTGTATGCTATAAACTCAGCTTCTGTGGCTTTCAGTCCAATAGGAGCTATGACATGTTTTGTTACGGTATAAATAACTTCAATTTGTACTGATATAACGCCTGCAGGAATAACGGTGGCTGACGGTGTACATTATTGCATTGTTCTAAATCATCACGTATGCTGCATTAATGTGTGTAAACTACAACATCATCGAACAGTGCCTTCACATATGGCTGTCATTGGCTTAGTCTGTCTGTTGCAGTCCATACTGCACTGTGTAGAGAATGCAAGATAATTACAAAGCAATGGCGTAAAAAGCGGTTTGCGAAGGTTCTTCTGATGATAACTTCACTGCGGAACCTCCATACATATCAATGATTGACGTCTTGTTGCTAAAAGTACTTAAGTCTTGAAGAAGATGAGATGCGTCATACCCTATTGTCATGGACTCCTCAATGTCCTTCATCTGCCTATGGAAGTCATCCCACTCAACCTTGGGAAACTGCACTTTAGTATTTCCTTGAACAGCCTTGATTCCACTATTATTTGACACTCACAGTCTGGTGCTATGTCAACATTTACACATTTAGAGCCTCTTACTTTTTGACATGTATATACTGGTAAAAGGCAGCATTCTGAATGAACGCGCAGTATGATCCGTCAGGTATATATACATACATGTATGTATAACCCATCCACAATGGTATGATATTGTATATCGTTGAGTTATTTAAGCAAATGAAACTATGTGATTCCAGAGACCTGTTCAAAACATCTATGATGTATATATGCAGATTGAAGTGCTGAATGAAAATTTTAATCAAAACCTTGGTACAAATTTTCATTTGTCACCACAGTCTGCATATATGCATCTCAGTTGGCTGCTACATTCAGAAAACTACACTTGCCTTGTGTTGGTCCCAAGGCCGATCTTCAATAATTCCCAGTGTAAGTAACTTCAAGTGACACATTTCTCTTTTGAAGTTTCCCAACCTAGCTATTCGATTAGGCCTCTACTATTCCACGCATCGATCCGTAGAACTATACGTTCCTTCTTCCTGATGGCAACGTAATACTGAGTCACCCTCGAGCAGATAATTGAATGGGTGGCCATTTTACCTCCAGAATGTTTTACCCAACTTGAGGCTATTATAGTTTAATGAACAGCTGCATATGCTCGATAAATATAACCTGCAGTTTCCCTTCGCTTTCAGCTGTTCACAGTCCCAACATAAAAAATGTCAACTGCCTAATGTTAGGAGGCCCGATGAATCTACCATCCACAGAGATTTCCCCGCAACTGCTGAGAGAACATACCTGCAGTTAAACTGAGATGTCTTATAACTTACTTGTAGTAGGTTGGTCCACGATCACGTATTGCCTATCATTTTCATAAACATTTTACCTATGCATCACTCTTCTGTAAATACAATCAAGTAAGTATTTTCCTTCTCGGTAATGTTAAGTTTCAGGCTTCGCAATCAGAAATGAACAAGTAAATCAGACTAGCAATTTTAAGTGCCATCTAAAATTCCACTGCTAATCTAGCTGCTTCGTAGCGTTACTTATAGCCTTCAGTTATAACATTGTATATGGTAAGTTACAACTAAAGGCTGTAAGTAACGACACGAATCAGCTGGATTAGCAGTGGAGTTTTAGATTGCAATTAAAATTACTTGTCGCATTCATTTATCGATTTCTGATTGTGAGCACTGATACTAAACATTACCGAAACAGAAAATAATTATTTGATCACATTTACTAACAAAGTGATGCATAAGTATAATGTTTATGGAAATGATAGGCAATACGTGATAGTGGGAGAACCTACTACAATTCAGTTGTACGCTTAACGCTGTGCGGCCTGGCATAAATCTTACGTGAAAAACGACGATAATGGATTAAATTATCTTAATCCAGTTTTTGAGTAAACCGCAAAACCCAAATTCAATTATTACAGCACTCTCTCGTCGACTACCGTTTAATACGAGCAGGAACCTCCTGTTTCCTCAACATTTCTGTGAAGGAAACGCATCTGCAAGAAGCCTTGAGTATTTCTCCTGTGCTTAACCGTTTTCATATATCATCGTGAAGATTCCTTACCATTCAGGAGACATGCGACAAACTCATCTCCAACTTACGGTGAGACTTGGCTACTAAATGTTACATACAAACTTCTTAGCCCGAGGGGGGGGGGGGGAAAGGAGGGAAAGCTTGTCTGCAGGTTAAGGAGTCCTGGAAACTTTTACTTTCTAGCATCGTTTTCTCTGAAGTTAAGAGCCCAAACTTCGGTCTCTGGAGAGAAGGCCTAAGTCACACCTTTATGTATCCACGAACACTTTCAATTCTGTAGCGTCTTCACTAATGATTAGTCTCACATTTCGTTCAGCAATCCTATGTCTCGATACTGTAGGTAAATAACGACTTTGATATTATTGAACCTAAGAAAATGCTGCTTTCCCAGCTCTGTGTGCTTATTCCATCAGTAACTTAATTTTCTGATCCACCACTATAATTTGTGAAAATGCAACATGAGCAGAGATACGTTTACTGAGGTAAACTGCATGCCTTACATCAGATATTTGACATTACAGGGATAATTTAGATCCCCGACGTATGTACGATCTCCAGCCGCCAGAATTCGGTCCGACGTGGAACTCACAAATACTGCAACCACAGCCGGGAAACGTGCTGTCATCGAATCAGAGACAGCCTGTACGTGTCCCTGGTATGTGTTCCAGTTCCCACGACATTTCACTTCCATACTATGATACGTTTGTTAACAGGACCGCAGGGGAACTTTGTCTGCAGAAAATCGGAAAAGGTACTCTCTTCTGACAAAGTACCACTCTTGTTGGACAGTGATCTTCCGTCCGTAAGATTTCGTTGTCGACGGGACGTGAAACCCTATGCTTCCTTTCGCAATGGTCTTAGCTTCGGACAACACGTATAACTCATCTTTGAAAATTCACACATATATTCTAAGACCAAAAAAATGAAGACGCACATGAAGGAATTATCCGAATCTGACGGAAATCGGTAGATGTAAATATACAGGCAAATAAGTGAATAAAATTTCAGAAAAACTGAATGATTTATGCACGAGAAAGAACTTCACGAACTCAACACATCAATAACGCGTTGGTCCACCTCTGATCCTTATGCAAGCAGTTACTCGACTCGGCATTGATACATCGAATAGTGGGATGTTCTTCGTACGAATATCGTGCCAAATTCCGTCAAATTGGCGTTTTAGATCGTCGAAATCCAGAGCTGGTTGGAGGTTCCTGCTAATAATGCACCTAATGTTCTCAGTTGGGGGGGGGTTGGGATCCAGCGGCCTTGATTGCCATGGCAGGGTTTGGCAAGCACGAATTTAAGTAGCGACAACACGAGCCGTGTATGGGTGAGAATAATATTTCAGAAATATAAGCGGTCTTGTTAACAACTATACCATACCATGTGATCGAAATGGCGCAGCAACTGGAAACTTCGAAGTTGAAGTAGACAAGGCAAAACGATTATCGTAGACAAATCGTGTTAATTGGACAGAGATTCGCCGTCAAATTTTGATGGAATATGGATCAAATACAGTATCGCTTCCATCCTTCGTGAAAAAGTGCCAAAATACCATGAAGGCCTAACATACGTGAATAAAGCTGACCGGTAAGGAAGGCCATCTGCATCGGTCAAAGATGACCATGTCAGGCCGTCGCAAATTTTCCAGCGATGAGAACGTTCGCACAGCTGTTCTTGAAGTGGCTCGAACTTTCTCGAAATGGCTCAGTGACGAATGAGCAGATTTCTGTCGTCAAGGAATTGAACAATTACTTGGACACAGAGTTGTAATGCATATGTGTCACTGAGTTGTAGTGAAACGTTCACTAATCCATGACCCGCCATAATAACTTGTTAATTACTTTTTGAAAACTTCTCATATGGTGGTCCCCAAAGTAGAAGTGGCGTTTGCTGGCGAACATTAGTGAGCGAGCTATCGACCAATCATATCCAGGCTTTTTGGATTGGAATGTTCATGTAACAGCACTACGTAGAGTAGTGGTTTATCTTGCTGTGATCTCCACCGGTTCTGACAATGCCGATATAGTATGGTTGCGGCGCTGCTCTCCGTCACTACTGGAGACTTGAAGCGTAGCGGTGCCAACGTTTGAACTACAGATGCCTATGAAGATGGCTCCCGCTGGCCACAGAAACCAACACCTGTACTTCGTTCTCCACACCCTTCATATTGAATCCCAAGGCAACCGCAACAGGCTCCCTCTTCCTGATCCAAAAATCTGTTCTTACGTCTGCTCATCCAACCATCTTGGACTGTACCGCTGTCCTCATATTCTTCGTGTTGATAAGGGCTCCAATAGGTCTCCCAGCCTCTTGAACCACATTGCTCCAGCAGCTTCATTTTATGCATTCCACTTACCACTCCTACATCTTCCCATTCTCCTTCGTCCTCCCCATATCCAGAATTAACGAATCATCTTTGTGTATTGCCCTACGCTCCCCCCCCCCCCCACCCCACCCCTCTTTCTCTATCTCTCTCTGTCCCGCCAATATTCACAATGTTTTCTTCCTAACCTCACAACACTTCCTGGGAGCTGACTTCGAATAAGTTATCTTGCCAGGATCAGCATTGTCATCAACATTATGACTCGTTGAGCAGAGGCACTGAGACCGTTACTATGTACTCTCCCTCATAACAAGTAGCGCCACATACTCATACCAGGCAGCGAGAAGTTGTCAATAGGCCAGGTACACACACTACCTTACCATGTCACTTAACGTCACATAACGTGGCTCGATCCCTAGGCTCCACAGCTGGTTAAAGTGGCCCATACGGTGACAACAACTTAGTTTCCTATTAAGTCTTCATGTTTACCGGGTATCCAACGGATATAATTCTGTTTACGTCCTTTGCGGAAATGGTTCAAATGGCTCTGAGCACTATGTGACTTAACATCTGAGGTCATCAGTCCCCTAGAACTTAAAACTACTTAACTCTAACTGACCTAAGGACTTCACACACATCCATACCCGAGGCAGGATTCGAACCGGCGACCGCAGCGGTTGCGCGGTTCCATACTGAAGCGCCTAGAACCGCTTGGCCACAGCGGCCGGCTCCTTTGCAGAGGGCCTGGATTATCTTTTATGTGGCCTTCGTCTCTGGCTAGATTTCGCTTAATGCTACGGAGTTCGGCGTTACACAAGGACTTGTAGTATGTCAATCTTCATCCTTTGTGTAAGAGCATCCAACGAGGAGCTATTGGTGTGCGCTGAACATTTAACTTGTGCAATACTGGTGAACAGTATAATTCAAACAAAGGGAACTTAATCATTCCATCAATGCCAGCAGCACCATCGCAATAAGCGTTTTTACAGTAAATTATAAAAGGGATCATTTTAATTGAAATATCATTTGATGAAAGTATAGCAATCAGTCTCTGCCAGGAAACCCATTCACCTCATAGGGGAGGGGCGCTTGGTGTGTGTGTGTGTGTGGGGGGGGGGGAGAACTAATGAATAAAGAAAAACAGCTATGGAGGAAGTGTGTTTCATCCAGGTAGGTGCTATACGCCTGTCAGTAGCGATCTAATCATTTGTGACTGCACGATGATTGTGCTGGAAGTGTTTGGGCATTCTGTCGAACACTCGCCTATTATTAATATTGAGCTGTCACTCCCGGTATCCCTGATCTAATATATTTCGTCTGAGATGCAGTAATATGTATTAGACTAACGCCTGTCGTTCTTCGAGTGATGATTGTAAGGAAATTGTGCCGCTAGTACTGGGCAGGTGTATGTCTGAAGGAGAACAGCTGCCTATACTCTAAAAACCCGACTTTTCTACATTTACACACTGAACTGAAAAAAAAAAAAAATTATGGGATAGCAATATGCACATACGCAGGTCAGGTGGCAGCAATATCGCTTACACGAGGTATAAAAGGATAGTTCGTTGGCAGAGCAGTCATTTGTACTCAGGTGATTGATGTGAACAGGCTTCCGATGTGATGATGGCTGCACGACGGGAGTTAACAGACTTCGAAGAATAATAGTTAGGGCTGGACGCGTAGACATTTCATTCCGGAAATCAGCAGGGAATCTAGTATTCCGTGATCCACAGCATCAGGAGTGTACCTAGAATACTAAATTTCAACCATTACCTCTCACCGTGGTCAACGCAGAGGCCGGCGGCCTTCACTTAAGGACTCACAGCAGGAGTGTTTGCGCAGAGTCGTCAGTTCCAACAGACAAGCAATACTGCGTGAGGTAACCGTAGAAATCAATGTGGGACATACGAGGAATGTATCCGTTAGGACAGTGCGGAGAAATGTGGTGGTTACGAGCTATGAAAATAGACAACCGATGCGGGTGCCTTTGATAACAGCATGACATAGCCTGTAGCTATTTTCGTGGGCACATGATCATATGGTGGGATCTTATGCGACTGAAAATCGATGCCCTGATCAGATGAGTCCCGATTTCAGTTCGTAAGAGCTGACGGTGGGATCCGTGTGTTGTGCAGACCCCACGATGCCTTGGACCCAACCTCTCAACAAGACACTGTGCAAACTGGTGGTGGATCCTTAATGGTGCGGGCTGTGCTTACATGGAATGGATTTCGTTCTCTGATCCAACTGAAACGATCGTTAACTGGGAATGGTTATGTTCGACCAATTTGGAGACTATTTGCAACCATTCCTGAACTTCATGTTCCGAAACAACGATGGAATTTTCGTGGATGAAAATGCGCCATGTCACCACCCCGCAATTGTCCTCCATTGGTCTGAAGAACAGTCTGGACAATCCGAGCGAATGATTTGGCCATCCAGCTAGCCCGACATGAATCCCATCGAACACTTCTGGGACATAATCTGGAGGTCTGTTCGTGCACAAACTCCTGCACCTGCAACACTTTCACAATTATGAACGTCTATGGAGGCAGCATGCCTCACTATCTCCGCAGAGGATCTCTAACGACTTGTTGATTCTATGCCACGTCGAGTTGGTGCACTACGCCGAGCAAAAGGAGGTCCGACACGATATTAGGAGGTGTCTCACGACTTTTGTCGTTTCAGTGTTTGTTGCTCAGTATGTGCGAGTTGAGACCGCACCTTGTATCATACGGTGAACTTCCTTACTGGTCGTTTTTCTGCACTGCCACTCAGTGGTGAAATTTGCGAGGTTGGTGGCACCGAAATAGATTTTTTTATTTTCTTTCATTGACAACTGCCGTGCACACCATGCAGGTAGTGTACCAGAATACAACAGTAGTCATCTCGTTGATTTCATATTAGCTGGTAATTATGTGACTAGATTACAATATCTCAAAAACTACATGACTATTTCGGAGTTTCTTGCAATTTCTAAAACGAAGATAGCAGTGATATTATGTTTCTTCGCCTTTTGCACAAATTTTGATGCAGAGTGGTCATATTACTTACATGAAGCGAAAGTACTTGGGAGTCTCTAACGTATCTTGTGGCTGCAAGCGGGGGAATTTTCGTGATGGAAACGCGCTTTCATCGTTGATGATAGATATTTACTGTAGCAGGCCCAGTCCATAAATGAAGATCTGACAGGGGAAACAGCCTGCCAGGTTTGTGTCTACATCTACATAACTACTCTGCAATTCGCACGTTAGTTCCTGGCAGACGATTCATCGAACGAGTTTCATTCTCTCTCTCTACCGTTCCACTCCCTAACAGCTCGCGGGGGACACAAAATACTTAAATCTCTCCGTGCAGGCTCCGATTTATTTTATTACGTTGACTATTTCTCTGTCAGGAAGAGGTCATCAAAAAAATATCCTCGCATTCGGAGGAGAAAGTTATTGATTGAAATTTCGTGAAAAGGTATCAAAAATGGTTCAAATGGCTCTGAGCACCATGCGACTTAACTTCTGAGATCATCAGTCTCCTAGAACTTAGAACTAATTAAACCTAACTAACCTAAGGACATCACACACACCCATGTCCGAGGCAGGATTCGAACCTGTGACCGTAGCCGTCGCTCGGTTCCAGACTGTAGCGCCTAGAACCGCACCGCCACTCCGGCTGGCGACAAGGTATCGTCGCAATGAAAAATGCCTTAGTTTGTAATGATTGCAACCCCAACTTTCTTATCATCTCAGATACACTCTATCTCCTACTTTAGATAGCATAAAACTAGCTGCACATCTTTGAACTTTTTCGATGTCCTCCGTGAATCGTGTCTGGTAAGGCTCCTACACTGTACGCCAATACTCTAAGTGAGGGCGGTCAAGCGCAGTGCAATCCGTCTATTCAGGGCACTTGTTGCATCTTCTAAGAGTTCCACCTATAAAACGCAGTATTTGGTACGCCTTCCTTACGGCATTATCTACGTGATCATTACATTTTTAGACAACATAGTTGCGTGGAGATAGCGATTGGTTTTCTTATAATCAATCAAAATGACAGTCACAATCGCGTTATTTATTTTGTCGCCAACCGGTTTCAACCCGCGATGGGGTTATCTTCAGGGCAATTTACACCATTTGGTCGCTCGCTGGAGTTGTCACCCTGCCTGCGGTAGTTACCAACCGTACACGCGATTGTGACTGTCATTTTGATTGAGTGATCATTACAATATCTGTTGTACGTAATTTTAATTCTTAGGTATTTAGTTGGATTGACAGATGAGCTGAACGTGATCTCAGAAACAGAAATTAATTTCTTCTTGTTGAGATCCGCAGGCTTCAAATGCTTAACAAAACAAAATATGGTCAGCAGTAGCCTGTAACGATATTTATTTATATTGTGCGACTAGCTGATTTCGACGACTTGTCATTTTCAAGCGCACGTGTAATATTACGTATTACGTGTCATGATTGTCAAATTGTTGCTCACTACACGTAAAAAGTAGACGTGTAGTGAAAGAGTGTTTTTTTTTTTTTTTTTTTTTTTTGTTTAGTAATGCTAGAAGTGCTGGATAGTCCAGGAAACTGCTTGAGGTGGAGCAAGCTACAATAGCTCTATTTGGCTATAATTCCGTAACTTTAATATTTTTTCCTTTTCCCGTTATACAAGTAATGCACACACAATGAGTACGTTCGACGTAAATTATTATTCATGCTTACTTCACTACATTGTCTCATACACGGTATAGTTTAATGTTGCAGATGATAATGGTGTTTATAGTTCATGTAGAAACAATTTACTTAAAGAAATATTCATAATTTACACTGCCTGTCAACCACTCGCACGTCAGAGTTCAACCTCAGTAAAATCTCCTTTTGATTGATGTAGCTTTCTCGTCTTTCAAGCAAACACCTCACTTTTTCCGAAAACTTTATACACACATCAAAAAAAGTTTTTCATCATCTCTGTTCCGAGAGCTCCGGAACCTGTACAGAAAACTGGAATAGAGATCAACGTAAACATCATTTCCGCCCTTTTGATTGCTCATGAAAGCCACACATTGCATGTTGTACCACCATACAACGAGACCTTCAGAGGTGGTGGTCCAGATTGCTACACACATTCTAATATCCAGTAGCACTTCCTCTTGCATTGATGCATGCCTATGTTCTTCTTGCATGCTATCCACAGGTGCGTACTATCCACAAGTTCATCAAGGCACTGTTGGTCCATATTGTCGCACTCCTCAACGGCGATTCATCGTAAATCCTTCAGAGTGGTTGGTGGGTACGTGGTCCATAAACAGCCCTTTTCAATCCATCCCAGGCATATTCGATACGTTACTGATCTGGAAAACAAGCTGGCGACTCTAGTCGAGCGATGTCGTTATCCTGAAGGAAGTCATTCACAAGATGCGCACGATGGGGTGCGAGCTGTCGTCCTTGAAAACGAATGCCTTGCCAATATGCTGTCGATATAGTTGCACTATCGGTTGGAGGATGGCATTCACGTATCATACAGCCGTTACGGCGCCTTCCATGACCTCCAGCGGCGTACGTCGGCCCCACAAAATGCCATTCCAAAACATCAGGGAACTTTCACATTGTTGCACTCTCTGGACAGTATGTATAAGGCGTTCAGCCCGACCGGGTTGCCCACAAACACGTCTACTATGATTGTCTGGTTGAAGGCATACTCGACACTCATCGGTGAAGAGAACATGATGCCAATCCTGAGCGGTCCATTCGGCATGTTGTTGAACCCATTTGTACAGCGCTGCATGGTGTCGTGGTTGCAAGGATGGACCTCGCCATGGACGAGGGGAGTGAAGCTGTGCACCTTGCAGCCTATTGGGAACAGTTGAGTCGTAACACGACGTCCTGTGGCTGCTCGAAAAGGATTATTCAACATGGTGGTGTTTCTGTCAGGGTTACTGCGAGCCATAATCCGTAGGTAGCGGTGATCCACTACGGCAGTAGCCCTTGGGCAGCCTGAGCGAGGCATGTCATGGACAGTACCTGTCACTTTGTATCTCCTCCATGTCCGAACGACATTGCTTTGGTTCACTTGAAGACGCCTGGACACTTCCCTTGTTGGGAGCCCTTCCTGGCACAAAGTAACAATGCAGAGGCGATCGAACCGCGGTATTGTTCATCTACGCATGGTTGAACAACCGGCGACACCAGCCGTTTACCTCCTTCCTGGTGGAATGACTGGAACTGATCGGCTGTCGGAACCCCTCCGTCTAATAGACGCTGCTCATGCATGGTTGTTTACATCTTTGTCCAGGTTTAGTGATATCTGTGAACAGTCAAAGGAACTGTGTCTCTGATACAATACCCTCAGTCAACGTCTGTCTTAATTAGTTCTGGGAGCCGGAGTGATCCAAAACTTTTTTTTATGCGTGTACTTCAGAAGTCACTTGCATTCAACATTTTCGTGTTCTAGATTTGTCAACTCATAGAATATGGTCCTGTCAAACTTTTGCTGATATGAATTTCTAGCCTTGACTTTTTACTAATTCCAAAATTACCTAACTTCCCTAGAATAACAAGTCACTTAAGAAATATTCAAATCATGAAACTAAACTTTCGAGAAAATTCTTGGTGGAAGTTTTTAGATCCAGGTGCGCCTCAAAATGTACGCCACATGAATTAGATACGTTGTTTATACCACTTTAAGGATATGCATAACCGAGTTAAACTAAACTATTTTTAAAGCTAACGTATATTAATATTTTTCACTTTTTCGTCTTTTTTGTTAACAGACAAATAATAAAATCCTTATATGTCAATACTCTGACGGAAGAAGTTGCAAAAGAAAAAAAAATTAATGTGGAGTAACGAAATTTTGGGAATAGCTTTGTCTATGTAATACATTTAAGTGATGAACACTGCAAGATCACAGCAGCCGTACCAGATGTGAAGTGCTGATACACTAATAACCGGTGTAGCCGCCTGAATGTTGACTGCAACCATGCAGACGTGCATGCATTGAATTGTGTAGGTACCGGATGTCAGTTTGCGGGATGGAGTTCCACACCTATTGCATTTGATAGGTCAGTATAAGGACGGATAATGCTGATTGCGGGTAGGACTGGAGTTGACCGATGATGTCCCGTATGTGGCTCGATTGGAGTCGGAGCTGATTATGGAAAAGGCCAAGAACATGTCGACAATATGTAGAGCATGTAGGGTTAAAACAGCGGTATATGGACAAGCGTTATCTTGTTGGAAATACCACCTGGAATGCTGTACACGAATAACAGCACAACAGGCTGAATCACCAGACTGGCGTGCAAATTGGCTGTCATACTAAACCACATCCCAGACCATAACCCCAGGTGTAGGCCCAGTGCGCACGCAGAGAAGTTAATTGCAGTCTCTCAGCTTGCCCCTTTCTAACCAACACACACCCATGACTGACCTTTGAGGCAGACCTTTTCATTAGAAAACACAACAGGCCTCCTGCCTGCCCTCCAATGACCGATTGGTTGACACCGCTGAAGTCGTAAATGACGGTGGTTTGCGGTCAGTGGAATGCACGCAACAGGGTGTCTGTCTCTGAGCTGTCCTAGAAGTAATCGATTTGTAACAGGGCCAGTGCCGCCAGCAATCATGTACAGTGGCTACATTCCTGCCAAATCTTTCCGTTACTGCAGAAGGAACATCCAGCTTCTTGTAGCCCTACTAAACGACCTACCTCAAACTCAGTGACGTGTTGATAATGGCGTCTTTGTCGCCTTAAAGGCATTCTTGACTACCATGCGTCACCAAGTCCGATCTCAGAGGTAAGTAACGTTTAAGACCGTTACAGAGTATATTTAAAGCAAACCTAATTTGAATCCTCCCTGCGACTGATGTGACATTTGAATAATCATTTTTCAGATGTAGAAACACACCAACCAACTTTCGTTTAACCCGGCGTGAATGAGGTGATAAATAGTTGCACCAGCTATGAGGCAGGTATGAGATACCCGAAACTTTGATGACGAATTTTTGATACTATAATCATTAATTAAGTATTTTTTACTTGGGATATTAATAAATGTGTCTATTAAATAAGATGAGTAAGTAAAATACTATATACAAGATATACAACCTTTTGTTGGGTGAAATAACGAAGTGCATATATTTTCTCAGAGAAAGCACACGTTTCAGAAGTTTAACATATTTTTCGTAAAAATTCGAACAAAATTACAGTTTCTTTGATTAATTAACATAATGATATCATCTTCTAATTATAAAACAGAAAAGAAAATAAAACATATCATGAGATCAATTAGGTCAGCACCAACTTTACACCAACAAATCAGCAAATTCTTCGCACATAAGAATCGCGTGCTCCATACATATTGGCTTCTCACATTTCGAACAAAAGTGTTTTGTTTCCCTGTATTCTTTTTTTCAGTACAGTCACCACATCTGACATATCTACCAGATTTTTTTTTTTTTTTTTTTTAACTGACGATGAGGTTTTTCCCAGTTGAACAAGAATCTTCTTTCGATTTTCCCTTGGAGAACTTATGTTTTCTTGTCTAATGCGAAGACTGTCATTCAACAGATTCAAACCAAAATTACGAATAAAATCGCGGCGCTTCATGCGTGTTGCGTCACTCATGTTTTTTTTCTGTAGACTGTGACGGCATTTATAGCAGCCATATTGAATATACAATAAAAAATTGTCGTAGGCCAACGTCTGCTGTTGCGGGCAACATCATAAGTGGTACTCAGTTCATCTGCGACATCGACACCGGCTTTAGTTGCATTGTAATAAGTAATCATTTCCCGTTTTCTTTTATCACCTGTCGATTGGTCCATGTTTTTATCATGGTTTAAAGTTGACATAAGCAGCACACCTTTATTTATTCAGGTATGTACGACACTAATGCAACGTCATTCTGGAACCCAAATAGAGAACTATGTATTTCTGTTCCTTTTTTGAAAATCTCAAGTACACTTGTCTTGTTTCTACGGTCGGTGCCACAGAATCAATGATTGTTCTCCTAAGAGATGGGTCATAAGAGGGTAACTAGTAAACCAACTGTCGAACGTGAAATACCAATTTGTTTTTCTTATTGGCTCTACTAAACAATTTACAATGTCATATGCTTTATTACTAAGCTGGTAAGGTCCAGGTGGTTGTTTTCCCGAGTATACTTCCAGTTTGAGGATATAGAATGTCTTCCCAGCTACAAGTGCAAATATTTTTAAGCCGTATTTGGCTGGTTTGTTTGGCATGTATATACGGAAAGGACATCTCATTCGGAAGGATAACAGCATCTCATCAATAGTAAGATTCACAGACGGCACGTAGTGTTGTTGAATATTTTCAACAGAATTGTGAAAAATGTCTCTTATAGCAGCCAGATTGTCAGTGTTTTTCCTTTCGTTCCGGATGTTCTTAACATCGAATCTCACACAATTTTGGAGAACGTAAAAGCTCTGCAGTGGCACTGTAGTCCGATAGATTGCATCTCCAGTTCCATCTGTACGCCACAAATCGTTCAAGTTTTGACTATTTGAGCGGTTTAGGCCCACTATATGCAAAAGTCCCATAAATACCTTCAAATCCTCCAAAGCTGTATGGATCATGCGGTAATGCTTTTTATTTTCTGCATATTTTCCCCTGATATTTCTTATTTAATTATTTGTATTTGTAAGTACAGTATTTAACATACCGGTACTGTTTGTTATAAAAAGACTCCAACAATCAGTCTCTGTTTTTCAGCACCTTTTACGCGTGGAGAATTGGTAATAATATTGTCTGAACGAATACGAAAACTTTGACTGCGACAATCCTTCATCCATTTGGTACCACCTTTGGACGTATAAAGAATCCCACGAACCTAACCTCAGGTGACTGACTAGGAGCCGCTAACGCAGATGTTGACTCTTCCGAATTATACAGAATACCCTCTTGCCCCGAATCACTTTCTTCACTTCTTTGAGAAACTTTGTCAATCTCTTCTTTGCTCTCGTTGTCACAGGAACCATCATTTGAACAGTCTTCTAAAACATCTCTTAGTTCCTGTACCCGATGTTCATTTTCTTCATTAGACATCTTGCGAACTATATTATTCAAAAATATATTATTCAAAAATAAATCAAAGAATACTATAAATAACTATGTATCTCAGAAACTTAGTGACAGCTCAAAAATGAAACACCGACTACGAGGCCAGGTGCGACGTACCCTAGCCACCTTTGCCCACCATTCCCTCTCACGTTGGCGCAGCAATAAACTCAGCACCGCCTCTTTTGCCCCCCCCCCCCTCCCTTACCATCAGCTATTGTGACAGTAAGATTTGTGTGGCAAATAAGACATTCTATAATGAGCACTTCAAAACACCTCGGGTATGACATTCCCGACCACACTCACGCCAGCTTAGTAAGTCCTTCGCCGCCCGGAGTGGCCGTGCGGTTCTAGGCGCTACAGTCTGGAACCGAGCGACCGCTACGGTCGCAGGTTCGAATCCTGCCTTGGGCATGGATGTGTGTGATGTCCTTAGGTTAGTTAGGTTTAAGTAGTTCTAAGTTCCAGGCCTCTAATAACCTCAGAAGTTAAGTCGCATAGTGCTCAGAGCCATTTGAACCAATACGTCCTTCGTTTTCTGACAGTGTATTATGTAGTATATGTGCTAGACGCGCGTTTATGCAGGTGCGTCACACAACGTATCAGTAAGTCCTGGTTGTGCAGTCAAGATAGACAGTTGCTATGTTCATCTTTGCCACTTGTGAATTTGTGAGACGCTCGTAGTCTTTGTACCTTAGCGATCTGTGTTCGACCCCTATATTATTATTTCATAAGTAAGCTGATTATCGTGAGTACGTTTGGTATCAAATAAATGTTTAAAGAATGAAAAAGTAAATTCGGCAGTGTAGTGCACACTTTACAGTACCAAAACTGGGAGGCGGAGCCACAGTCGGGTACACCACTGATGTGAGTGAAATGCAACATTCCTTATTTTTCTATTTATCTTGGGAATATGCAGGTTAGCAAATGTTACTTCAAAAATAACAGGAATATGATCTTGCCAGTATTCCAGATGCGTCCCGGGATGGCACAAAATATTTTCTGCAGTTGGAATACGCTGGTTTTACCTACTTTCCCAGACAATGATATGGAAGTTTGGCTATAAATCAATGAAAGTCACTTCTGGTGGTGAATGGCCGAAATAAAAAATTAGTAACACTAATTGTCGTAATACGTGACAATTATTCTCGCAGTTTGACTGATTTTAGACGTTAACACGCATACAGTATTTCGCGCCAAGTTAGGTCTGCAGGAGCACCGTTTGTTCGTCAGTAGCTAATGGCAGCACACCAGGAAGATCAAATACCTCCAGCCACATCGCTTTCAGTCATGTCACATTATTCACAAGCCATGCCTTATCGTCAACGGATTATTCGTAACGGCGCCATTGATCTTGTGGAAGAAGGGAATTCGATGGCGTCGGAGGCTGGGGCACGAAATGGCGTTCCTGAGTTCACTGCGCGCCTGTGAATAAAACGTTATGCAGATACAGGAAGATCAAGTAGGTTTGTGGGTACTGGACTTCGTCGTTTAACAACACATGCCCAGAAAAATGAACATGTCTACTCGTCGAAGCAAAATACTTTAATTAAACGAGTCGCTGTTTAAATATACCACAGGGTTTCTCTTGTTGGTGGGTACTGTTGGACGCCGGCTTCGGCAGGCCGGACTCCTTAGCAAAAGTGAGGCCATTAAAGAGATGCTTCGTGATGATCGCCGACTATACCGATTAGCATTTGTCGAGGACATTGTCAGTTGTGACTGGCGGTACGTGATATTTACCGAGGAATCGGTACTGTCCTCAGCGAATGATGATTCAGTAGGAACGTAAGGGCCACAAGATCCCAGATTCTAACCCAAATACGTCTGTGTGTCATGTGTCTACAACAGTATTGGGCTACGTGTCTTTCCGCTTTTGGAATGCTTCACAGGATAGATGGTAGTCTTGATGCTGCCAGTATAGCCATATTTCTGCGACATCTACTGTACCCATGGAGGACCAGTTCCCTACATTCGTGTCAACGATGGTGTTGCTGTTGGAAGCAAAAGAGAATGACATTTCTGTTATCCAATGGTCTCCTATGTGCAGAGATGAAACTACTGTACGAGAAAACTAGCCTGACCTCGCTCCAGGAACACGTGATGACCTTCGGAACGCCTCTGCAGTTGCCTGGGGGAAGCTGGTACGAAATGGCACTTTTGTTATCCACCTCATTGGTTCCCTTCCTTACAAGCTGCTGACAGCCATTGAAGTTTGTTACCTTCTCTTAAGGATTCGAAAGAGAAAGGTAATCTTTGTAGCTGGTCAAGCTAGGACACAATTCTGCTGTGGTAAGCGGCTGAGCACAGTAGCTGAACATTTATTAGTTTACACAGGTATACAGAAAATTCGTACCTTCTTTTTCTTAAAACATTAAAACCAATAATCCTTAAAATATTGAAAGCATGGAAGTTAATTCAGCATATTTGAAGACAATTTTTTAAATTCTAAATTACCCAAAATTTCCTTTCCCTCTAACTTTAGAGCCAATAACTTTTAAAAAATTACAATGCACCAAGGTATGTAGAACAACCACTACAGTTCTAGACTGCCCAAGTTCCTTTTTTGTTTAAACATTAAAACCAATAACTTTAAAAATTTGAAAACATCCAAGGTATTCTTTCGAAACTAAATTAGCTTAAGTTCACAAACTCTTCCACGTTAGTGCACCATAACTGGCCAGCCGGCCGAAGTGGCCGTGCGGTTAAAGGCGCTGCAGTCTGGAACCGCAAGACCGCTACGGTCGCAGGTTCGAATCCTGCCTCGGGCATGGATGTTTGTGATGTCCTTAGCTTAGTTAGGTTTAACTAGTTCTAAGTTCTAGGGGACTGATGACCTCAGATGTTAAGTCCCATAGTGCTCAGAGCCATTTGAACCATTTATTACAATATCTGTCCTCCTCTACAGATTGCGCCCTCTACGGCTCTCTCTAGTACCGTAGAAGTCATTCCCTGATGTCTTAACAAATGTCCTATCATCTTGTTCTCTCTCCTCGTCAATGTTTTCAACATATTCCTTTCCTCTCCGATTCTGCACAGAACATCTTCATTCCTTACCTTATCAGGCTACCTAATCTTCAACATTCGTCTGCAGCACCACATCTCAAACGCTTCGATTCTCTCCTGTTCCGGTTTCCCACAGCCCATGTCTCACTACCGTACAATGCTGTACTCCATACGTATATTCTCGGAAATTTATTCCTCAAATTAAGGCCTGTGTTTGATGTTAGTAGACTTCTCTTGGCCAGGCATGCCCTTTGTGGTGTGCTTTTGATGTCCTATCTCCGCCCGGCATTGGTTATTTTGCTGCCTAGATAGTAGAATTTCTTAGCTTCGTCTACTTCCTGATCATCCATCCTGATGATAAGTTTCTTCTCACTGTTCTCATTTGTGCTACTTCTCATTACTTTCGTCTTTCTTCGATTTACTCCCAATCCAGATTCTGTACTCATTAGACTGTCCATTCCATTCGGCACATCACGCAATTCTTCTTCACTTTCACTCAGGATAGCAACATCACTGCGAATCGTATTACTGAAATCCTTTCACCTTGTATATTAATTCCATAACTGCTGCTTCAATGTACAGATTGTACAGTAAGGGCGAAGACTGCATCCCTGTCTTAAACCCTTTTTAATCCGAGCATTTCTCTCCCGATGCTGCACTCTTATTACTCCCTCTTAGCTTCTGTACATATTGTATATTATCCGTCTCTACCCATAGCTTACACCTATTTCTCTCAGAATTTCGAACATCTTGCACCATTTTACATTGTCGAATTCTTTTTCCAGGTCAACAAATCCTATGAACGTGTCTTGATTTTTCTTTAGTCTTGCTTCCATTAACCGCAACGTCAGAATTGCTTTTCTGGTGTCTTAACCTTTCCTAAAGCCAAACAGATCGTCGTCTAACACATCCTCAATTTTCTTTTCCATTCCTCTGTATATTATTCTTGTCAGCAACTTGGATGTTTGAGCTGTTAAGCCGACTGTACGATAATTCTCGCGCTTGTCAGCTATTGCAGTTTTCGGAATTGTGTGGATGGTATTTTTCCGAAAGTGAGACGGTATACTCACACATTCCATACCCCAACGTGAAGAGTCGTTTCGTTGCCGTTTCACCCAATGATTATAGAAATTCTGTTGGAATGTTATCTATCCGTTCTGCCTTATTTGATCTTAAGTCCTCCAAAGCTCTCTTAAATTCTGATTCTAATACTGGATCCCCTAGTTGTTCTAAATCGACTCCTGTTTCTTATTGTATCATATCAGACAAATCTTCCCCATCATAGAGGCCTTTAATGTACTCTTTCCACCTATCCGCTCTCTTCCCTACATTTAAGAATAGAATTCCGCCTGCACTCCTATTGTTACCACGCTTTCTTGTAATTTCACCGAAGGTTGTTTTGACTTTCCTATACGCTGAGTCAGTCCTTCCGACAATCATTTCTTTTTCGACTTCTTCATTTTTTCATGCAGCCATTTCGTCTTAGCTATTTATTTTATTCCTCAGCTACTTGTAGTTCTGTATTCTTGAATTTCCCTGAACCATTTTTCACTTCCTTCGTGCCGGCCGCGGTGGCCGTGCGGTTCTGGCGCTGCAGTCCGGAACCGCAGGACTGCTACGGTCGCAGGTTCGAATCCTGCCTCGGGCATGGGTGTGTGTGATGTCCTTAGGTTAGTTAGGTTTAAGTAGTTCTAAGTTCTAGGGGACTTATGACCTAAGATGTTGAGTTCCATAGTGCTCAGAGCCATTTGAACCATTTGAACTTCCTCTGTTCATAGATCAGCTGAAGCACTTCTTCTGTTACCCGTGGTTTCTTCGCAGAATCAACAACAAAATTTAATTACAATTCACTGAAGCATAACAGGCTCTAATTCGGCCGCTCACAAATCAAACTTTCATCAGTGTCAGATACATCAGTACATGGCTCACTTTAATACAGTCCCAAACTCTATCAGTCTTAACCAACTTTAGATTCGCGCTGTCTCTTGAACATGAGGCAATTTGGAACCATACAGTTAAACTTTGATGGGACTGTAATAGCTTTGCAATCGTAGAAATTAATTAACTTTCTTGCATGCAAATTTCGGGCATTGGAACCTGAGACCAGGTGTCCTCAATCACAAAGGATTCTGAAGCCGACGCCACTTCTCTAGAATATCATGCACATAGTTCAACATGATTTACACACCCCGGAAGGTCTACAACAGAAAGACATCCGATTAGCCCAGATGTACATGGAAATTTGCAGAACACCGACAGGGCACAATTTCGTGACACTACAGTCAACGCTAAGCGCAACTCGCTCTTCAGCGCAACATTTATCCTGGAGGAAACTGAAAAAATTGTACCGAGACTTGCTAACCGAAAACAGTTTAATTTAGAGGATGAACTTGCACGCGACCGAAGTCGATCCTAGACGGACGAAATACTGTTCCAGCCCAGGCTAATCACCCAGTTCAGATTCAAAACTAAGTGCCAACGATCACCAAAATCGGTCGGAGTGCGAGGCACTAGTTCCGATGAGATACACTCCCCGCCATCCGCCGACTAAACAGCAACCTCCGGGACACTGACCCATCACTCGGATGACACTGCAGCACTTCCCGCGCTTCCAGTCTACGCCTAGCATGATCAACCAACAAGAAGCATGAATTTACTCATAACCCACGCCAGAGTAGCGAAACAAACTGCCAAAACTGCACCTCATATCGGACAGTAACGAGAGGAGGAGGAAAGATCACTGTCTGCAATTACACCGGTGCCAGGGACAGGAAACCCGGTCGCCGGAGGCCACAAGGCAGAAGAGACGCTGGTTACACAAAATTATTATTTAATGATTAACCCTTCCACGAACTTAACTTGCAATTATGCTCGATCAGGCAGTACACGACCTCCGATGGCAAGGATCCACACATCTGACTGCGCACGCGTCGCCAGCGTACCCAACACGCCACGGTCACGCGACCACACGCTCTGTCACCGGAGTCCACGCCTTCTCTGCAACGTTCACGGGTAGTGACCGCTCCTTCATGTGAGGTGTCTCCTTTTTAAACTCCAGTGTTGAAACGGAGGATTTAAAGAAGCTTGTTAACGTCCCACCAAGGCGAAATGAACAGCAACTACTCGTGGGGCGATTCTGTATACAACCAACACGCGGAGAGCTCTTCCGTCAACTCGACCCGCTCGTTACACACAACCGACATATATCACGTGGCGACTCGGTACAACCGACCACGCCTGCTTCGCGCTGGAGAACCACTGTCCTCCAGTGTCCACTACACTCTGTCTGCGCGCAACGCCCCTACTTCCGCGCCACCACACGAGGTTACAACCGGTCAAAGATCTCACTTCCTCCATAGCAGTTTCCCGGAAGCAAAAACGCAGATATAGATACCAGAGGGAAAAGACAACCAAGCAGCCACTTAATGACAGACAACATATCAAACAAACATGTCAGGGGAAGAAAAGGAAAACCAATGCAATCTAAACACAAGGTGTAGCACGAGTCGATACACGGCTCAAGAGCGCTGACGCCAGAAACCCATACGGTCGAATGCATGCATCGCGAAAATCATACGGCCGTAACAAAGTTGAAGACCTTTGGATGGCATGTTAAGTGGTAAAGAATCAAGCCGTGAACAGTTGATTCTATTAATTTTGTGATGTAACGCAAAAAAATTACTAAGCGACATACGAACCGAATTTGATCGCCGGGCCTACTACACCTCTGAATGTGCCAATTTTTGTCGTTTTATCTCTGTATCTTCTTACTTTTTCGTTATTACTTCTGTGTGGATGTCGCACCTACAGCGGGTGGCCAGTCCCCAGACCGACACATGTTGAGCTACTGTGCCGGCTGCCAGTGATTTATGAATGCATTATGCTATAGCTTCTGAAATTTAGATATTATTTACAGCTCTTGAATGCATATGAACAAATGAATCGCTTTTATTGGGTCAGCAATGTCACGAATGACGCGAATGACGTGAATTCGAATCGAGAACAGCTGCCAACATGAGTAACGCAGAAGTAAATATCCTCGGAGTCGTGAAGCAACTTAAATCACCTAATAAAAGCAAGTCTAAAAAATGGCACTGAGCACTATGGGACTTAACATCTATGGTCATCAGTCCCCTAGAACTTAGAACTACTTAAACCTAACTAACCTAAGGACATCACACAACACCTAGTCATCACGAGGCAGAGAAAATCCCTGACCCTGCCGGGAATCGAACCCGGGAACCCGGGCGCGGGAAGCGAGAACGCTACCGCACGACCACGAGCTGCGGACTAAAAGCAAGTCACCTGGTCCAGACTGTATATCAATTAGGTTCCTTTCGATGTATGCGGATGCATTAACTCCATACTTAACAATCATATACAACCGTTCTCTCGACGAAAGATCCCTACCGAAAGATTGGAAAGTTGGTAGTACGAGTAATCCACCAAATTACAGGCCCATATCGTTAACGTCGGTATGCAGCAAGACTTTGGAACATATGTTGTGTTCGAACATTACGAATTACCTCGAACAAAACGGTCTATTGACACACAGTCAAAATGGGATTAGAAAACATCGTTCCTGTGAAACACAACTAGCTCTTTATTCACATGGAGTGTTGAGTCCTATTGACAAGTGATTTGAGATCTATTACGTATTTCTGGATTTCCAGCAAGCCTTTCACACTGTGCCACACAAACGTCTTGTAGTGAAATTGCGTGTTTATGGAATATCGTCTCAGTTATGTGACTGAATTTGTGATTTTCTGTCAGAGAGGTCACAGTTCGTAGTAATTCACGGAAAGTCATCGAGTGAAAGAGAAGTGATTTCTGGCGTTCCCCAAGGTAGTGTTATAGGCCCTTCGCTGTTCCCTATCTATATAAACGATTTGAGAGACAATCTGAGCAGCTGTCTTTGGCTGTTTGCAGAACACGCTGTCGTTTATCGACTAATAAAGTCATCATAAGATCAGGAAAAACTGCAAAACGATTTAGAAAAAATATCCGAATGGTGCGAAAAGTGGCAGTTGACGAAAAGTGTGAGGTCATTCGCATGAGTGCTAAAAGGAACTCAAATTTCGGTTACACGTTAAATCAGTCTAATCTAAAAGTCGTAAATTAAACTAAATATCTAGGTATTACAATTACGAACGACGAAAGACTGAATTTTACTGGCAGGACACTTAGAAAATGCAACAGGTCTACTGTGAAGATTGCCTACACTACGCTTCTCCGTCCTCTTATAGAATACTGCTGCGCGGTGCGGGATCCTTACCAGATAGGACTGGCTGAGAACATCGAAAAAGTTCAAAGAAAGGCAGCACGTTTTGTATTATCGCGAAGGATGGGAGAGAGTGTCACAGAAATGATACAGGATTTGGGCTGCACATCATTGAAAGAAAGGCGTTTTTCGTTGCGACGGATCTTCTCGCGAAATTCCGATCACCAACTTTCTCCTCCGAATGCGAAAATATTTTTTTGACATCAATCTACATAGGGAGGAACGATCACCATGATACAGTAAGGTAAATCAGAGCTCGTACGGAAAGATACAGGTGTTCATTCTTTCCCTGCGCTATACAAGATTAGAATAATAGAGAATGGTGAAGGTGGCTCGATGAACCGTCTGCCAGGCTCTTAGATATGATTTGCAGAGTATCTCTGTACATGTAGACGTAGACACAGCTTTCTTGCATGATTTTTGTGGGTGCGTACTTGTGTTAAGCATAAAAAAAGGGCTAATCCTTCTACTACACTCACCATTACAAAAGTTCTTTATTTTTGTGAACAAGTCTGTACACACCTTTATGTGACTGGCTTCTGCAGAACGCCGCGGTTAATTCAAATTTCAGCCAGACATTTTTGTGACGTCAAATGTACACCTATTTAATAACTATTTACATCATATAATCATAGGCGGAAGACTGGTGAAGATGTACTGAATAATCTGGACGGTAATGCTACATGCGCAGTAAGGAAGCACTCCTTTAAATTAGAGATTACTACTCAGCAGCGCCCTCTTTTGGAGAACAAAACAATAACTGGTCCAGCAACTAGTATACGAGCAATGGAGGGCTCCAGGTTTGGATTTTTCACGCTATGAATTTTGTAGACTATGAAGAAATATCAATCGAAACAAGTTTGCTTCTACCAGTCACAGTTTATTTTATGTTCACTATGTTTTTAAAACGTTTAAGTGAATATAATCGTGTGTATTTATGTGAAATAATACGATATGTATGTGTTGTTTTACAGTTTCGGGGTAAACTGTGTCACTGCCTGCAGATAGCCCCATACTATCTTTCATGTAGGGTTTTACACCACATGTACTTTCCAGACACTGAAGAGAGGTGTTGCTCTGCTTCCATGAACAGAGCACTGGTCGGTGCTGCAGGCATCGTTCCGAAGGGATTACAAAGCAGCGGTACTGTATCCGTATGGTTTACGAGCGCTGATTTGATTTCATTGTAATCGCAAAATGGATAGTAATTTATTTGAGATCGCTACAGCGGTCGTTACATAGTATTTTTTTAATTTATTTCTTTATTTTTGCTTGGGTTGCAAGGGTCACACAGCCAACAACGGTTGCAGAGTGCCAAAGAAACATAATCGCAGAAAAGCAGAGTAGCACAAAATTACGAAGTTAGCATACAAACACACTCTTGTAGAAAAATAAAACGGCAATTAGACATACACCAGAGAGACGGTGGCAGTGATGATAATGACACTGGTGCAGAATTACAAACAGCACTATACAGCAACATTATGACAAACATCCATATGATCTTAAAGTAAAAGGCAAAACACTGTACGTTACAGTGTACTTTGGCAAGATGTATGCCAGACGAAGCTGGTCAACTAAGGGCGTCCGTACGCTATTTTGTAGGGAGTTGGGGGGACGGGGGGGGGGGGGGCTAGGCCTGGGGTATCGAGTATTTTTAACATTTTGAAAAACGAGAAGCGAATTGTAAATTGGCATAAATTTGGGCAACAGCGACTTCTTGAAAGAAAAACACCTGACTACACTATTTCTATATCTCAGAGCTAGGAGAGTGAGAGGGGGGGGGGGGGTGAGGCGGTCCGCCCTTGCTTCTCGGTGTATGGACCATGTGACCAACGGATGGTGAAAAAAGTTTATAATATATATGTGACTATACGTGGACAGTCATCGCTGAACGCTACTAAATACCATTTAGCACCTTCATGCTCCTATGGTGAAAGGCTTGCCCCAAACTACACCATAACCAACCGTCATCACTGACATTGCGTTGCAGAAGACAACGAAAGTCACTTAAGGAGGGCAGGACGTCAAACGGGTCGACTTGGGGCAGGAGACGCACCAGAGGGCATTTTAATTTCTTACAACTTTGTCAGCATGACCAGGAAGGATTCAAGATTCACATTCATAAGAATGGAAGTTCAAAAACATTACCAATTTTTTTTTACAAGTGAAATTTCATAATCTTTTCACTTACTATTGGCTGCATTTGTTGCTGTAGGTACACTTTTCTAGATAAGTAAGATAGATTCTTCGATGAATTTTGCACAGCATACAAACCATACTTACAGTTGTATTAAACTCTAGAATTTATTTAATTTATGGAAAAATGAATGAGCTGTTACATTTTAAACTTCATGTTTAGAAGAAATTCAAATTTTATAAGTACTTATCTCAACTGTTACCACAGATTTTAATAGATTTGGAAAATTCTAGAGTTTTGCATTAAGGAGTTTCTATTTAACAAGCAGTGCCAAATTCGTGGAAGAATCTCACTTACTTCTGAAGAAAAGTGTACCTTTAGCAATAAATGAAGGCAATAGTAAGTGAAAAAATTATGAAATTTCGCATGTAAAAGAAATTTACTTCCTTATGCTTTTTAGCTTTTACTGCTACGAGTGTGAATCCTGAATCCTTCCTGGTCATGCTGACAAAGTTTTATGAATTTATTTGTCAAAGTATAGACAGTGGAATTTAAAATGTCCTGTCGTGTGTCTCCTGCTCCAAGTCGGCCCGTTTGACGTCCTACCCCCCTTAAGAAAACTGCCTGACGGAAAGGTGAAGCACCCAACAGAGGAGGACGAAGAAAAAGCAATAAAACTCCAGAAGTTGAGAGGATGTGTGACGCTATTTCATTTACGACAAAAGCAAGTGAATTTTCATAAAGAACGTAGCAGTATGAGCACAGTCATCAAAGTGACTTGCACTGCTTGTGGCCAGTATGTACCCACTGATTCCGTTGGGAACGGTTTCGTAAAGCCATTGTACTCTCTTCTAGAATAATGTAACTGGCCCCTGATATCGGGGACAATGGGACGTAGTTGACGTGTCAGTTGGTGCCACACACGTGCTGTCGGATTTGATCTGGGTATCTTGCTGGACACGGGAGTAGGTCAACATCACCCAGACGGTTTGAATAAATGTGAGATGTACGGACGAGCATAATCCTGTTGTAAAATGGCCCCATGACACTGTCTCATGGGAGGGAACAAATGAGGAAGTTGAATGTCCACAACGTACAGTTGTGCCGTTAGGGGCCTCTCATTCACTCCGAGATGTGACCTGAGACGTATCCTCACACCATGACGCCTCTCCTCAGGTGGCTTCCACACTCGCCGACGATGGTATCCGTGGTAGTGCAGTACCGTGATGCATCGCATAAGACAATGCTACGCCATTCGTCAGCAGTCCATGATTCCCGGATACAGAACCACTCCCAATGCAGACGGTAATTCCCTAATCTGGCTGCTGCTATTCTCCGTCCAGTAGTATAGGATAATGCAGAAAGCTTCAGGGAGTGTTACTTCAATTACTTGTTCTGAGGTGACAGTCGTAGGTGTGAAAGGGTTACGATGTGTATGGTCATGAAAACGGAATTCTGCCTTCCGGTAGTAGGACGGTGTCGAACGGAAACTAGACGGGCCGGCCAAATCGAAAATCACAATGACGACCAATTTTTTGTACATGGCTGCACGTTCAGAGACCGTGAATAGTTACAATTAAAAGAAAACAGCCCTCGGTCACTAATTTTTAACGATTTAACTGGGTTTCAACACTGCTAGGAGTGTCTTCCTTAGAAGTTAAACCAAAGTATGGTCTATATCATAGTCACAGAATTACGACTAAAAACGTGTGATACAAATTATGACTAAAAACGTATGATACAAATTATAAGTCCGTTTACAACCTGCATCACGCAAGTAACGAGCAGCCCTTAGTAGCTCGCCATCACAGTTTTTTTATCTTCAATATATTAGTGAGTAATGCCCTTTTGCCATATTTATAATTTTATAAATGACATATAAGTACTGCCAATTTTTCTCGATAATTCCGTACTTATAATTTGTATCATCGTTTTTAGTCATAATTCTGTCACCATGATATAGATCATCCATTGGTTTAAATTCTGAGGAAGACACCCCTAGCAGTGTTGAAATCCGGTTAATTCGTTAAAAATTAGTGACCGAGAGCTGTTTTCTTTTATTTGTAAATATGACGACCCTTTCAGACGCTGTCAGGTGCTGATAACGCAGTCTCACATGAGTACGCGTTCTTTCCGTGTCCTTTGCAGTGATCACTCAACATGCGACGCTATTAAAGATCATTTTACACCCTAAAACAACACTAAACACGAACAAATGTCACGTATCTAGCGGTCATTGTACCGGTGACAGAGTAATGTAATTATAATAATTCACAGTATACATGTCATACAAGGTTCAGATTGATTCTTCGGGAGAGTAACACTGGGGAAGAAGAAATCAGGAGGTAGAAGTATTGACACTATTATATGTTGTTGTTGTTGTCTTCAGTCCTGAGACTGGTTTGATGCAGCTCTCCATGCTACTCAATCCTGTGCAAGCTTCTTCATCTCCCAGTACTTACTGCAACCTACATCCTTCTGAATCTGCTTAGTGTATTCATCTCTTCGTCTCCCTCTACGATTTTTACCCTCCACGCTGCCCTCCAATGCTAATTTAGTGATCCCTTGATGCCTCAGAACATGTCCTACCAACCGGTCCCTTCTTTTTGTCAAGTTGTGCCACAAACTCCTCTTCTCCCCAATTCTATTCAATACCTCCTCATTAGTTATGTGATCTACCCATCTAATCTTCAGCATTCTTCTGTAGCACCACATTTCGAAAGCTACTATTCTCTTCTTGTCCAAACTATTTATCGTCCATGTTTCACTTCCATACATGGCTACACTCCATACAAATACTTTCATAAACGACTTCCTGGCACTTAAATCTATACTCGCTGTTAACACTATTATATATATTCGTGGAAGTATGGTAACTGGTACCTCTGGAACAGTTTTGACGGAGTGAACAAGTAGTGTAATACGGAACGCATTTTCATGAATGCAGAAGGTGAGTGTGAAATGGGCGAGCTATTACGAGCAGCGTAGTATTTGAATTATTCCAGTTAGTAATAAAACGATGCAAACGTTTGTCACCTTAGTCTCTAACGGCCATGTTAGAAGCTGCTGTTACTGGAAAAGAACGAATATTTGAGGAAACAGTGGCTCCAAAATTGTGCAAACAGTCGACAGTGGAGATGAAAGTGAGAGCCCGAAAACTAAATTAAGTAGCGGGAAAAGATGGGCACTGGCGTGGATGGTCGAGAGGGATAAATGTCAAATGATGGGCTAGTTTCCTATCTTCTAATGCAGTACAAGGACTTTGGTAAATGGGTATACTCGAAAATGATGAGAGTGGTATGGCATTGTTAGAAACAGGTATCTTCCTACGCAGCGGCCCCTTTTCCTCCTCTTCACAGGTACAACTGATAGAATAGGTAATGTATCAGCGAAGAGCTGCGCGGTTCGTCACGGGATCGTTTAGTCGGAGCGAGAGCGTTACACACACGATCAACAAATTCCAGAGCCAGACACGCCAAGAGAGCGTTGTGCATCACGAAGAGGTTTATAACCGAAATATCGAGAGAGCTATTCCTGGAAAGAGTCTTACAACATGCTAGTGGCGTTCAACAGTAATGTAACTTTTTTTTTTCTAAGATAAGGTTGCTTTATTCAGGATCCCAGAACACTGTATTATTAGTCACTCTTTTGGCGACAAATCCCAATTTCTCAACATAATCTCCCCTCAATGAGAGAGCCTTACACCACCTTACTGGGAGGGCCTCTACGCCTACATGGTGCTACACTACTCGTCGAGTCCGCAGCTCGTGATCTAGTGGCTAGCGTTGCAGTCTCTGGATCATAGAGTCTCTGGTCCGATTCCCAGCCGTGTCGGGGATTTTCTCCGCTCGGGGACTGGGCGTTTCTGTTGTCCGCATCATTTCATCATCATTCCTGAAAGTGGCGAGTATGGACTGTGTAAAGATTGAAACTTTGTACGGACGCCGATAACCGCGCAGTTGATCGCGACACAAACCAAAAATCATCATCATCAGCACCATCTACTGCTCGACGTCGAACCGTCTTGCTGCACCAATAACCACCCAAACATCCATGCGGAGTGCATACCTCATTGGACCAAACAGATGGAAATCGGATGATGCGAAGTCCAGACAGTAGGGTGAATGAGCAACGACAGTCCAATGAAGTTTTCTGAGCTCCTCTCCGGTGCGCAGATTCGTGTCAGGCCTTTCGCTGTCTTGAAGGAGCAGAATTTCGTTTGCATTTTTGAGGTGACGAATACGCTGAAAACGTTTCCTCAGTTTCCTGGCGGTAGCATAAGAGTTGATCGTTGCACCGTAAGGGAGAAAATGAAACAGGATAACTCTCTTCACAGCCCCAGAAGACCGTCATCAATACTTTACCAGATGAAGGTGAAGCTTTGAATTTTTTTTTCGGAGGAGAGGTGGTGTGGCGCCACTCCATGAATTGCCCTTTTGTTCCCAGTTCGAAGTCGTGAACCAAGCTTTCATCGCCTGTGACGATGTTCGATAAAAGATTATCACGATTAGCCTAGCAACGCGCAAGCAATCCCGCACGGATGGTCCTTGGTTGCTCTTTATGGTCTTCTGTTAGGCGGCGATGAACCCAGCGAGAACACTCCTTGCAGTCGACGAGTGTGCCATCACTACCAACAGAGACGTCCAGTTGAGCAGCGAGGTGTCTGAGTGTGATCGTCTCGAATGAGGGTGTTCACACGTTAAAATGTCACAGGAGTAAAAGGAATGTGCTGCCGGCCGGCACGAGGGATTTCGGGCAGATTTGCGTGACCTTGTTGTGTTGATGACATACACCTTGCCCAACGACTCACCGTGCTTCTGTTTGCCTGCAGGGCTCCGTAGACATTCAGCAAACACGTTTGAGTATCTGCGATGCTCTGGTTTTCCGTCAAAAGAAAACCAATAACAGCCCTCTGTTTGGAACGACCTCCCTTACAGATACCATTTTTAAATCTACTTCATGAAGCTGCAGCAGCTGAAGCGCGTATATTTCATGATGTCCCACAACGAATTCCGCATTTTTTCAATCAAAACTAGCCGACAAAAATATATGTTGCATTACTTATTTAACGCCCCTCTCATACATCTCATGAAATGTTGACGACGGGAAAATTCGGGAGGTTAGAGGTCATACAAAGACTTACCGAGAGTCATTCTTCCCATGCGCCGTCCACTACGCACCATTAGCTGTCTTGCTGAGTATGACGTTGATGTAGATGTGTGAATAGTATATGTTGAGATGACTGACTGTAAGGATGTGTGTATAGCATGGTGTCATGTTGTAAGGTGGCAACGGTCTTGCACCTTACATGAGTCCATTTATGGTGAGTGTAATCGCTTTGCAAGCACTTTAGGTAATCACTTCGCGAGCCCTTTAGGTCAATAAAAACGACTGACAGCATCGCTATCGCTTTGTAGATAAGTTTCTTGGAGTAATACTCTAAATTACGGTGTAGGAAATGTATGTGGAAACGCATCGGCACGCTGGCGATTTTGTGGAGATGCAGTATGCGAATCAGATCTCGGCTACCTCACTGGCTAGCCGCCGAAGGCCACAGCCTGACAGCACGAATGGTGAACTGGGAAAGTCCAGTATTCCGTGTAGAGAGGCCACAGTGGCCTCTGAGGGACACGCGGCTGCAGGTGTTCAAGTGTGCCGACCGGTGTGGCCGAGCGGTTCTAGGCGCTTCAGTCTGGAACCGCGTGACCGCTATAGTCGCAGGTTCGAATCCTGCCATGGGCATGGATGTGTGTGATGTCCTTAGGTTAGTTAGGTTTAAGTAGTTCTAAGTGACTGATGACCTGAGATGTTAATTCCCATAGTGCTCAGAGCCATTTGAACCATTTGTTTGTTCAAGTGTTTACCAATGCAGACCAGTGAACAGCTGGACGGGATTTCCTGTGCGTGCTCTCGCCTATGTCCCACTAATTTTACGCCTTCGAGTAACTCAAGTGGGGCAGGCCAGGAGTTCCGAATAACACAACTTTCAATGCAGGAGTCTGTGTTCGCTACGACGGGTAATCATGCCGGGAAAATCTCGAGTGGTCTCTTAGGAGAAAAATTCCAGTAAACGTGTTATTGCCCACAGCTGTGGTTCTTCCCAGCCGGCGTGGACAGAGTTTACTTGTGAAATTTTGTAGAAAGGGAAGAATTGTGGAAAAGAGTTCTATTCCCAGTCCGTACATTGGTCTGCACTGGCAAACTGGGTATTTTGAGAGCTTGTAGTGATGTAATTGTCTCGGTTAAAGTTGAGGTTGGTAAACAGAGATGAAGAGCGATCTTGCTCGACTCTCTGTAGAGGTCTTCCGTTCTGGGCTCTCGTACTGAGAGGACGTTAGCCAAGTCGTCTCCCATCTTGGTGCCTCGTTCTGAGAAGGCGTCAGCCGCGCCAGCTCTCTGCTGCCGGGAAGAATGTTGCAATTAGAGAAGTTTACCGACAGCGGTCTGTTGTCTGAGTATTGTAGGAGTTTACTTTCCGGGACGCCACACGCCGACCGCAGAGCCGCTTCATCGGAGAAATAGTTGGATCATGTGCAATTGCTGTTTCCACAGAGGTTTCACGATACTTTGGGATGTAGTGGTTCTTTGTACTTTACGTTTTGTGTCGATGTCAGTCGGTTAGCCAAGTTATAAGAGATCGCGTTTTGGACCGATTGTAACACAGTTCACTGCCAATGCCAGATAGGAGGGTGGTTTGTAAATTGTTCACTGTTTTATTCAGCTTTGATCCGAAGGTTATAATAAAATTATTGTGATTCAGTAGATCCTTTACTTTCAGTAGTTGGTCCTGAATTCTGCTTTATGCTTATTTTTTATTTTTGTGTATGTGTTTGATGTCTTTGAACATCCTTAGTGTTCGTGATCGTTCATGCTTGGAAGTAAAAATAGGTGTTCAAATTGTTCAAATGGCTCTAAACACTATGGGACTTGACATCTGAGGTCATCAGTCTCCTAAACGTAGAACTACTTAAACCTATCTAATCTAAGGACATCACACACATCCATGCTCGAGGCAGGATTCGAACATTCGACCGTAGCAGCAGGGCGGTTCCGGACTGAAGCGCCTAGAACCTCTCGGCCACAGCGACCGACAAAAGTAGGTGAGATTTATCGTCAACACTACCACCGCAGATTTATTAGGAGTGACAGGGCCACATTTAAATCTAACGCTATCCATTTTTGAGTACAGTTCCGCTCCCAATTTATCTATAAGTTGTTTGTCAGGGGGTGAACACACGCAAAATCCAGACAAGCAACGGGTGTGGTTTTACAATGTTTGTGTTGCATGATGATGTGTGTGTACCCTCCTGCTGCACCAAGGATATTGCCAGCGTTGACGTCCACATCCGACGGACGGATCACCATGAAACAGTTCACATGCCCTTACTACTTGACGGTTAATCAAGAGATGTGGAATTTTATCCAGGTGACTGGCGCAATGTCTTGTAATCTGGTGCGCGAGGGCACCAGCATATCCTCACGTTTCCAGCCAAATAATGGTGACGACAGTGTCTTCCATCACCTATATTCGAACCGGCTACCTCCTGATCGAGTGCCGCCGTACAGACGTGAACTAGCGAACTCTATTATGGAGCCCATGTACGAGTTCCCTCAGAAAAGAGCTCAGACGGTTCTCGGATAGATGGAGCACACGAATTTTTCTCACGGATGATACCTCGTCATTGTGCTGACAAGAAGAGCTTAAGGTGAAGGAAGTAAAATAAAAAAAACGGCCAAATCGTTTGTGATAAATGCCTTTTGATCCAGCTTTTGAAGCATCAAAAACACACGTCTTTTGAAGTTCTGTAATAGGTTTCAACCAGTATACTTTGCTTGTTTTAAGTCTAACCATAGCATATACAAACTCCGTCCATCGAGTGGTGGTCAGCTGTGGAACGCCTTCATGTGCTGGGAGTGCAACGTCGCTGGGGAACTCCTACTAACGTGTAGGAGATGTTATGCTTGCTGAAGCACATATGACACACTGAGACATCCTAAAGCACTGGACGGCTTCAGAATGTTTGCTATTCACTGTCGAAAACGTTTTACATGTACAGCCATTGTTTCAAATCTCTTAGCACAGCCGCCTCTATGTCCAGTCGCTTCTCTGTCACCTTGCTTTGCTGTCCCCATGGCTGTGAAAATACCTGAAGTTGCTTCCTGATCGGTAGTGACACACACAGAAACTCTTTAAAAAGAGGTGAAAAACGGACTGTGAGTAATATTTGTAAAACAGATCAGAAAGGAACCTATACGGCGTATTGCAGAAACATATTCTGAGTTCACAAGAATTTCTATGTCGAATACATAACGATCAAAGAATTTTTAGCAACTGTGATAGACCAATATATTGAAAAATCCGCCTCAATTGTGAAAATTTTCTGGTCTTTACCCAGGTTTCCCCCCCATGAACCATGGACCTTGCCGTTGGTGGGGAGGCTTGCGTGCCTCAGCGATACAGATGGCCGTACCGTAGGTGCAACCACAACGGAGGGGTATCTGTTGAGAGACCAGACAAACATGTGGTTCCTGAAGAGGGGCAGCAGCCTTTTCAGTAGTTGCAGGGGCAACAGTCTGGATGATTGACTGATCTGGCCTTGTAACATTAACCAAAACGGCCTTGCTGTGCTGGTACTGCGAACGGCTGAAAGCAAGGGGGAAACTACAGACGTAATTTTTCCCGAGGACATGCAGCTCTACACTTAAAGTAGTAAATTTAGGGAGTAAAATAACCGATGATGGTCGAAGTAGAGAGGATATAAAATGTAGACTGGCAATGGCAAGGAAAGCGTTTCTCAAGAAGAGAAATTTGTTAACATCGAGTATAGATTTAAGTGTCAGGAAGTCGTTTCTGAAAGTATTTGTATGGAGTGTAGCCATGTATGGAAGTGAGACATGGACGATAACTAGTTTGGACAAGAAGAGAATAGAAGCTTTCGAAATGTGGTGCTACAGAAGAATGCTGAAGATAAGGTGGGTAGATCACATAACTAATGAGGAGGTATTGAATAGGATTGGGGAGAAGAGAAGTTTGTGGCACAACTTGACTAAAAGAAGGGATCGGTTGGTAGGACATGTTTTGAGGCATCAAGGGATCACAACTTTAGCATTGGAGGGCAGCGTGGAGGGTAAAAATCGTAGAGGGAGACCAAGAGATCAATACACTAAGCAGATTCAGAAGGATGTAGGTTGCAGTAGGTACTGGGAGATGAAGAAGCTTGCACAGGATAGAGTAGCATGGAGAGCTGCATCAAACCAGTCTCAGGACTGAAGACCACAACAACAACAACCCAGGTTTCGTCTAGAATAATCTAGCCTTCCTCAGGAGCATAAAATTACTATAACGAGCCAGAGTAAGGCACAGTCAACATTAAAAATTGAAACCTATAGTACCGTGCTACCATGTCGAATTAAGACTACTTAACTGACGTCCAGCCCCGGCATCACCTCACCACGTGGTCGGTTGGCAGCGGCAACTACGTTGGCACTCAAAATAATAATGATCACATGTAAGGAGTCCATTTTCTGCTAGACGAATGCGTGTAGGGAAAATGGGACGATTTTGTGAAACGTGGTGTGCACACGTTGCTTCGTGAGTTTTTCTTCCAATTTCAAATGTTATCAATAATTAAAATACTTCGAGTGGTAAATGACAACTTCTCCACTTTCAGAATAAGTAGTTTTTGCAGATTAAATAATGGTACTGATTTTCAGTACAAAAATAGCAAACAAAATAACTATCAGATAGACTGCACGTTATGAATAGTTTAGTGCTGCAACATGAAAATTCGTAATGATAATAACAACAATAATAATAAGAAACAATTGCGCGTGGTTGGGTTAACGGTTTTTCCATCAAATTACAATGAAGAGCCTAAGAAACTGGTACACCAGCATACTATCGTGTAGTGCAACCGCGAGCACGCAGAAGTGGCATTCACTCGACTAATATCTGAAGTAGTGCTGGACGGAAGTGACACTATGAATCCTGCAGGGCTGTACATAAATCCGTAACAGTACGAGGGTGTGGAGGTCTCTTCTTAACAGTACGTTGCAACGCATCAATAATGTTCAAATCGAGGGGGGGGGGGGGAGGTTGAATGCCAGCGGAAGTGTTTAAACTAAGAACAGAGTTCCTGGAGCCACTCTGTAGCAGTTCTAGACGTGTTGGGTGTCGCATAGTCCTGCTGCAACTGTGCAATGCACAATGGACACGAATGTATGCAGCTGATCAGACAGAAATCTTACGTACGTGTCACATGTCAAAGTCGTGTCTAGACGTATCTGAGGTCCCATTTCACTCCAACTGCACTCGCTCCACACCAATATAGAGCCTCCACCAGCTTTAACAGTCCCTTGCTCACATACTGGGTCCATTGATTCGTCAGGTTTTGTCCATACATGTAGACGTGCATCTGTTTGACACAATTTGTAGCAAGACTCGTCCTACCAACCAGGCAACATGTTTCCAGTCATCAACAGTCCAATGTCGGAGTTGACGAGGCCAGCCGAGACGTACAGCTTTGCATCGTGCAGTCATCAAGTGTACATGACTGAACCTTTGGCTCCGAAAGCCCATATCGATGATGTTTCGTTGAATGGTTCGCACGCTGACAGTCGTTGTGGCTCAGCACTGAAACCTGCAGCAGTTTGCGGAAGGGCTGCACTTCTGGTCCCGTTGAACAACTGTCTTCAGTTCTTCAGTCGTCGTTGGTCCCGTTCTTCCAGGATCTTTTTCCGGCCGCAGCAATGATAGTGATCTGATGTTTTACCGGATTCCTGATATTCACGGTACACACGTGAAATAGTCGTACGGGAAAATCCCCACCTCATCCGTATCTCGGAGATGCTGTGTCCCATTGCTCGTGCGACGACTATAACACCACGTTCAAACACTTAAATCTCGATAACCTGCATTGTAGCCTCAGTAACGAATCTAACAACTGCGCCAGATACTTGTTGTCTTATATACGCGTTGCCGATCGCAGCTCCGTATTGTGTTGTTTACATATCTCTGTATTTGAATACACATGCCTATTGGCGCTTCATTGTGTAACTAAATACTAAAAAATGGTAAGTGTAAACTGAGTTTTTATTTTACCGGTTTTACTGCTTTTGTTCTTATTTTTTAAATAGCTTGTAGTTATTTATAATGTCAGTATAAGCATATCACCGAAATAAAATTTTTGCCCTACCATTTTGTTGTTTAATGTCTCGGACTACTTCTCAGAACAAGTTGATGTAGCTTTACAGATAACAGCGAAAAGTTTTACTTTCAGAGTAAGAGCTTCTGCATTATTGAGATGATCTGTATTATTGCTAACTTTTCCTGAATCTGCTTCGTTAGTCTCGCCCAAAGTTGAGGCTGCCCGCTGTAAAGCCTGTTACAGCAAGGAAAGCGCTCGCCGTCGGCCGAACATTTGCGAACTTTATACAGGGGAAATGCAGCGGAAGGCTCTCTGCAGGTGAAAAGCAGGATCCTATAGTGCTTAGACAGGCACTAAGATATAAGCCGACTAGCACCTGAGCAGTCTGCAATGGTCCTTTCTGAGAACAGAGGCTTTTTAACGGCACTCGCAACAGTTGATTATTCTGGTCAGCTACGTATTACTTTCGACGGCGTCAGTAGAATGGGGTAGGACATGTTTTGACGTCTGTAAGTAGTGGTTTTGGGGGAAAGCAGTTGGCTTTCTGGTTACCGATCGTGCTTGAATAAAATGTGACACCTAATAAATTTGACTAGGTTTTATTTATCTTAGTAGAAAGAGACCGAAACCTTCAAAAAAAATGGTTCAAATGGCTCTGAGCACTATGCGACTTAACTTCTGAGGTCATCAGTCGCCTAGAACTTAGAACTAATTAAACCTAACTAACCTAAGGACATCACACACATCCATGCCCGAGGCAGGATTCGAACCTGCGACCGCAGCGGTCCCTCGGCTCCAGACTGCAGCGCCTAGAACCGCACGGCCACTCCGGCCGGCGAAACCTTCCGCTTCTTAGTGTTAACAGTGCTTTTTGGTGTTACAGCCACACAGAGATGCAGAAAACGATTTATTGCCAAACAGCCAACACGGGTTCAGAAAATATCGGTGTTGCGAAACACAAATAGATCTCTGTTTTCACGAAGTAATGGCTGCTATCGATAAGGTATGTGAAATTCATTCCACGTTTTCATATTTCCAGAAGAGTTTTGACACCGATCGACACAAGCGACTTCCAATTATATTCAATGCCTACGGAGTATCGTCTTAGTTGTGCTACTGGATTCGTATTTTCCTCTCAGGAACATCACAGATCTTAGTAAGTGACTGATAGTCATGGAGTAAAACCGAAATAATATCTGGTGCTTCCCAAGGAAGTGCTTTAGTACCTCTGCTGTTTCTGATCCACTGTATGAACAATTTAGGATACAATCAGAGCAGCCCTCTTAGATTGTTTGCAGATGATGGTGTCATATACCGTGTTGTAAAGTCGTCAGGTGATCAAGAATAATTGCAAAATGAGTTACACAAGATATCTGTAAGGTGTGACAAACTGGCAACAGGCTGTAATTAAAGAAAAGCGTTATGTCATTCACATGAGTACTAAAAGGAATCTGCTAAATTTCGGTTACTCGATAAATGCCGTTAATGTATAGACTTTGAATTTTAACTAAATACTTGTGGATTACAGTTACGAATAACATAAATTGGAACGATCACACAGATTATGTTGTAGGAAAGTGAACCAGACACTGTAGTTTCTTGGCAGAACACACAGAAAATGTAACAGGTTTATTGTCGAGACTGCCTGCACTAAGCTTGACCGCCCTCTTTTGGAGCATTGCTGCGCAGTGTGGGATCCGAGTCTCATAGGATTGATGGAGGACACCGAAAAAGTTCGAAGGAGGACAGCTCGTTATGTACTGTCACGAAATAGGGGACAGAATGCCACGGAAATAATACAGGAATTCGGGCGGCAATGATTAAAGCAGAGTAGCTTTACGTTCCGGTAGAATGTCAGAACCTACTTTGTCTTTCGAATGCGAAAATATTTTGTTGATATCCACCTACATAGGGAGAAATGACCATCATAACGAAATAAGAGAAATCTGAGCTCACACGCAATGATTTAAGTTTTCGTTTTTTCCATGCGCTCTTCGAGAGTGGAACGGTAGGGAGATAGCTTGAAGGTAGTACGGTGAACCTTCTGTCTCGTTCTTAATTGTGAATTGCAGATTAATCATGTAGCTTTAGACGTATTTTTGCGCCGTTTCCAGACTTATAAAGTTGGGAAGGTTTAATGTTATTCTCGATAACATATCGGTCGTTAGAGTCAGACTAATAGTTTGATTAGACAAGAGTTGAAGGATAAAACGGCTATGCCTTCATTGAAGAGACCATCGTCGTAGGCACTAGCTTTGCATTAGGAGGACTTCGGGTAGCCAAACTCCAATAGGTCAGATGGACAACTGAACTGCGATCTAACCCCAATACCAGTTACCTAAGCACACAGAACAATAATTTGATCACCCGCTGGAGAGTTAACACTATTACTGTGTAACACTGTAGCCTAAAAAACTGACCGTGTTTTGGCGAGAATGACATTCCACTACTGTATCCAGTAAAAGCAACTAATTGGTGATAAGGTCATGTGGAGTCAACAAATTATGAGGACTGACTGATATGTTCTGTTGTTCTAAATATGGAATTGAATCGAGTCATTTGGTGGGCCAAGCAGGTACGAATGGTCACCAGCGTTAGTCAGTCCAGGAACGTATATGTGTCGTTGTTGTGGCCTTGGGAAACTAACGATGGTGACCCGAGTGGTGAAAACAACATACTGGTTAATGTTGACGATAAACTGGATGTCGGTTGCTAAGTGATGGCACCAGAACATCGCATTACCATCACCGGCCTGGAAACACCCTACAAACACTGCAGGTTAAACACCGTTTGGGCTGTGGGTGTGCACGATGCCTTGAATTATTCGAAAAGAGTTAGCATGGCGACTTGTCGGACCACACTGTAACCCTGTAATCGTTTACTGGCACAGTTTCTTTGTCGTTGGTCCACTGAACACTTGCAGTTTCATGTGACGTTTGGAGAAATGGCCTGCTCTGAGGTACCACACTCCAAATGCTGTATGGCAATGTTCCACCACTAATTGTTAACACTTGAGATAAGGCGCACTGAAACAACAACTTCATTCACGGTGAATGGTTCATGGGTACGTCCACATACGATAGCTCCTTCTGCCATGCAGTCATGTCTCCACATCGAATTTTCTTACTGATGCTAAACCGTACAACCGATATCACACATGCACCAATTTACTGACAAGGGTTTCTTTTCCAGTGCCAGGTCGCATGACCATTTTTACGAGCCCTGCACGATCTACAGCACTCCAAAGCGACCGCTATGCCCTTCTGTAGGAGAGAGGGGTGACTAATATTTTGTCTGGTGAACTGAAAAGCTACGGCATCATGTAGCTCTATTTGGAGAAATTACGTTCATGCTGAAATGCTGACATATGTTTCCTGCAGACGTGATTCTATTAGTAACTTATTCCACCCGTAAAACTTGTCGGAATTTGCTCTTATGACCGGTCAAGGGTTGCGCTTGTTTACAAGGCAACAAGGTGAGAGGGATTCAAGTTCGATCAGCACGCGAGACCCACAGCACCTGGATATCACTATCTTATGATAACGATCAGTTCTACTGTAACTGCAAATACAGATATTATTCACATGTATCTGAACGTTACCTTTATAAGCGTCGGCTTCTCTCAGTGACTCCTTTCAACTGAAAGCTTGTGTTCTGTTCTCGTGCTGCAGTAGCGTAGTCTGTCATGTGACATCACTCTGGCCAGCACGAGTGGTGTCTCGCGGATCTGAAACTCTTTGCCCTGGAGGAGCCAATCGGAGCCCATCTGGTAAAATTATTGAGACTATGTGGCTGAGAAGAAAATTTCCTCGTCTGGCATTTGGATGGTGAGGGCCATTTTGGTTATAGTTTGCTGACAGATGATGCCAATCTGTGATTACTTTGTTTTGTTTCACATATATGGGTAAGGTCCTTGAATGCTTTTGGCTTAATTGGTATATTTCACGCGCATCCAGTTTTGCTTCTTGCGTTACCTTTGAATTACATTTACACAGAAAAAAATTCTCGTGATATGTATTTGTTGAAGTTATGACAAAAATCAAATTTTCTTTGTAATGAGAGTGAATGAACGTAGAGCACTAGTAGGCGGTATCTAATTAGGATAATCACATCCGTGAACATGCGTGAGAAATAAAGGCCCTGCCTCTCTCTCTCTCTCGGTTAAACATTTGATGGACGTTTGATGGTTGTTTTTGAATGTGTGTTCTATAGATATTTTGATGATTCGAAAGTCATTGTGCCGGCCGGTGTGGCCGAGCGGTTCTAGGCGCTACAGTCTGGAACTGCGCGACCACTACGGTCACAGGTTCGAATCCTGCCTCGAGCATGGATGTGTGTGATGTCCTTAGTTTACTTAGGTTTAAGTAGTTCTAAGTTCTAGGGCACTGATGACCTCAGAAGTTAAGTCCCATAGTGCTCAGAGCCATTTTTTAAAAGTCATTGTAATAAACCAGAAGGGGTTATCTTTGGTGTACAGCATTTGTGAGAATCAGAATATTTCTGTAGCGCAGGTTGGCTTTGAACTTTTCGTTTCAGTAAAAGGTTTTCTTCGAGCTACCTATACACTTGCACCATTATAGCGTTTCCTTACAGTTCCTTATCTCGCTTAATTTATATGGACAGTAGCGTTACAGAATCAGTAAGTGATTTTTATCTATGACGAACTATTATCGATAGTTACATTTTATCTTTGACTAGTTTTCTCTCTGTTACTATGTGCAAGCTAGATCACGCCCACTTTCCTCGGTATTTAGGCCGCTCTCCGACGCCCGACTCGTCAGTCGGCAGGACTCAGCAGGACCAGCCATACCTCTGAGGATGTCCAACTTAGTATTGGTCGAAACGTTAGGAATAGAAGAATTCCATGGACCACGGCCATATAACCCGGAAGAATTATCAACAACAAAAACGAAAAGCTTTCTCCAAGCTGGGACATTGAAGAGCAGTCTAAGGTGCCTCACTAACACTCAGCGTGACGCGTGGCCAATTTGTGGCACATACAACCCAGTGGGGTGTTTGGTGATTCCCTCCCTCCCTCCCCCCCCCCCCCCCGAGAGGATCGCGATTCCAATGGAGACGCAAATAGGGGCGTCCATATTATAAGGGGTGCATTATATGGGTGCTTTAGTGGCCAACAGCAGTGTTTCGATCGGTCGGGTGATGAACATTGTGCACAATACGAAGTTCAAAATGGATTCTGGATACGTGGAGTATTTTACTGGCTCAAATTCAAATGGCTCGAACCACTATGGGACTTGACATCTGAGGTCATCAGTCCTCTAGACTTAGAACTACTTAAACCTAACTAACCTAAGGACATCACACACATCCATGCCCGAGGCAGGATTCGAAGCTGCGACTGTAGCAGCAGCGCGGTTCCGGACTGAAGTGCCTAGAACCGCTCGGCCAGAGCGGCCGGCCAATATGAAGTGTATGCTGAGCATTTAGTACGTCAAATCGTTAGGCATGAAAGGCTCGAGGGTAAAGTGTGGTTGTTATGGTTGTGTCTTGTGGCACGCAGATATTTTCTCTGAAAGAGAGCGACATTGATTTAGTTATTTGCTCGCAGTGACCGTGACTGATTTTCTGTGCCACACCGTAAAGACAGTGAGTGATCTTATTATACGCAGTTAGCGTGACTAACTTTGTTTGTGACATTGTATCGTATATTATCCTAGCTTACTTGTTCCGTCCTCATGTTGTTGTTGTTGTTGCGGTCTTCAGTCCTGAGACTGGTTTGATGCAGCTCTCCATGCTACTCTATCCTGTGCAAGCTTCATCTCCCAGTACCTACTGCAACCTACATCCTTCTGAATCTGCTTAGTGTATTCATCTCTTGGTCTCCCTCTACGATTTTTACCCTCCACGCTGCCCTCCAATGCTAAATTTGTGATCCCTTGATGCCTCAAAACATGTCCTACCAACCGATCCCTTCTTCTAGTCAAGTTGTGCCACAAACTTCTCTTCTCCCCAATCCTATTCAATACCTCCTCATTAGTTACGTGATCTACCCACCTTATCTTCAGCATTCTTCTGTAGCATCACATTTCGAAAGCTTCTATTCTCTTCTTGTCCAAACTGGTTATCGTCCATGTTTCACTTCCATACATGGCTACACTCCATACAAATACTTTCAGAAACGACTTCCTGACACTTAAATCTATACTCGATGTTAACAAATTTCTCTTCTTCAGAAACGATTTCCTTGCCATTGCCAGTCTACATTTTATATCCTCTCTACTTCGACCATCATCAGTTATTTTACTCCCTAAATAGCAAAACTCCTTTACTACTTTAAGTGTCTCATTTCCTAATCTAATCCCCTCAGCATCACCCGATTTAATTTGACTACATTCCATTATCCTCGTTTTGCTTTTGTTGATGTTCATCTTATATCCTCCTTTCAAGACACTGTCCATTCCGTTCAACTGATCTTCCAAGTCCTTTGCTGTCTCTGACAGAATTACAATGTCATCGGCGAACCTCAAAGTTTTTACTTCTTCTCCATGAATTTTAATACCTACTCCGAATTTTTCTTTTGTTTCCTTTACTGCTTGCTCAATATACAGATTGAATAACATCGGGGAGAGGCTACAACCCTGTCTCACTCCTTTCCCAACCACTGCTTCCCTTTCATGCCCCTCGACTCTTATAACTGCCATCTGGTTTCTGTACAAATTGTAAATAGCCTTTCGCTCCCTGTATTTTACCCCTGCTACCTTCAGAATTTGAAAGAGAGTATTCCAGTTAACGTTGTCAAAAGCTTTCTCTAAGTCTACAAATGCTAGAAACGTAGGTTTGCCTTTTCTTAATCTTTCTTCTAAGATAAGTCGTAAGGTTAGTATTGCCTCACGTGTTCCAACATTTCTACGGAATCCAAACTGATCTTCCCCGAGGTCTGCTTCTACCAGTTTTTCCATTCGTCTGGAAAGAATTCGCGTTAGTATTTTGCAGCTGTGACTTATTAAACTGATAGTTCGGTAATTTTCACATCTGTCAACACCTGCTTTCTTTGGTATTGGAATTATTATATTCTTCTTGAAGTCTGTGGGTATTTCGCCAGTCTCATACATCTTGCTCACCAGATGGTAGAGTTTTGTCATGACTGGCTCTCCCAAGGCCATCAGTAGTTCTAATGGAATGTTGTCTACTCCCGGGGCCTTGTTTCGACTCAGGTCTTTCAGTGCTCTGTCAAACTCTTCACGCAGTATCTTATCTCCCATTTCATCTTCATCTACATCCTCTTCCACTTCCATAATACAGTCCTCAAGTACATCGCCCTTGTATAAACCCTCTATATACTCCTTCCACTTTTCTGCCTTCCCTTCTTTGCTTAGAACTGGGTTGCCATCTGAGCTCTTGATATTCATACAAGTGGTTCTCTTCTCTCCAAAGGTCTCTTCAATTTTCCTGTAGGCAGTATCTATCTTACCCCTAGTGAGACAAGCCCCTACATCCTTACATTTGTCCTCTAGCCATCCCTGCTTAGCCATTTTGCACTTTCTGTCGATCTCATTTTTGAGACGTTTGTATTCCCTTTTGCCTGCTTCATTTACTGCATTTTTATATTTTCTCCTTTCATCAATTAAATTCAATATTTCTTCTGTTACCCAAGGATTTCTATTAGCCCTCATCTTTTTACCTACTTGATCCTCTGCTGCCTTCACTACTTCATCCCTCAGAGCTACCCATTCTTCTTCTACTGTATTTCTTTCCCTCATTCCTGTCAATTGTTCCCTTATGCTCTCCCTGAAACTCTCTACAGCCTCTGGTTCTTTCAGTTTATCCAGGTCCCATCTCCTTAAATTCCCACCTTTTTGCAGTTTCTTCAGTTTCAATCTGCAGCTCATAACCAATAGATTGTGGTCAGAATCCACATCTGCCCCTGGAAATGTCTTACAATTTAAAACCTGGTTCCTAAATCTCTGTCTTACCATTATATAATCTATCTGATACCTATTAGTATCTCCAGGATTCTTCCAGGTATACAACCTTCTTTTATGATTCTTGAACCAAGTGTTAGCTATGATTAAGTTATGCTCTGTGCAAAATTCTACAAGGCGGCTTCCTCTTTCATTTCTTCCCCCCAATCCATATTCACCTACTATGTTTCCTTCTCTCCCTTTTCCTACTGACGAATTCCAGTCACCCATGACTATTAAATTTTCGTCTCCCTTCACTACCTGAATAATTTCTTTTATCTCGTCATACATTTCATCAATTTCTTCATCATCTGCAGAGCTAGTTGGCATATAAACTTGTACTACTGTAGTAGGCATGGGCTTTGTGTCTATCTTGGCCACAATAATGCGTTCACTATGCTGTTTGTAGTAGCTAACCCGCACTCCTATTTTTTTATTCATTATTAAACCTACTCCTGCATTACCCCTATTTGATTTTGTATTTATAACCCTGTAATCACCTGACCAAAAGTCTTGTTCCTCCTGCCACCGAACTTCACTAATTCCCACTATATCTAACTTTAACCTATCCATTTCCCTTTTTAAATTTTCTAACCTACCTGCCCGATTAAGGGATCTGACATTCCACGCTCCGATCCGTAGAATGCCAGTTTTCTTTCTTCTGATAACGACGTCCTCTTGAGTAGTCCCCGCCCGGAGATCCGAATGGGGGACTATTTTACCTCCGGAATATTTTACCCAAGAGGACGCCATCATCATTTAATCATACAGTAAAGCTGCATGTCCTCGGGAAAAATTACGGCTGTAGTTTCCCCTTGCTTTCAGCCGTTCGCAGTACCAGCACAGCAAGGCCGTTTTGGTTAATGTTACAAGGCCAGATCAGTCAATCATCCAGACTGTTGCCCCTGCAACTACTGAAAAGGCTGCTGCCCCTCTTCAGGAACCACATGTTTGTCTGGCCTCTCAACAGATACCCCTCCGTTGTGGTTGCACCTACGGTACGGCCATCTGTATCGCTGAGGCACGCAAGCCTCCCCACCAACTCAAGGTCCATGGTTCAAAATTATACTCAGAAATTTGCGTTGGTCGTGCGGTAGATAAATTGTTTTAATGGGTAGTTGGTGAAGGGCGTGGTTGTGGATCTATATTTACTTGCGTGCTAATGTAAGTAAGCTTCATTAAGTCAGAGAGTTGTCTTGTAGCAGTTGTCCTGTGGTTAAGTGCAGAAGTTTTCTTTGTCACTTTTCTGCCTATGACCAGGGCAGATACTGTAAGCTACTATTGGAAACTATCACTGACCCGATCCTATCAGCTGGGGTGAAGCTGGTTTTACGTTCATTTTGATAGAAGTATTTTATATTGTTATTTTCTTGTTGAGCCATAAGTTCAGGAATTATATTGGTCCGTAAAAGCAAATTCTATTTTCTTATCATTTTTCCATTGCAAAGAATAATTTTTATGTTTAGCGAATTCGCTCTAAAACTGAGCCCATGGCTGCACAACCCCTAGCCCGATCCCCATGCCATGCAAATCCTACGCTAAAGTACGTACATAAAGTGACACTATTAGTGTGTTTCATAATGAAGGTAGTTTTTTAGTTATTTTAGTGTTCACTTTTGTAAGAAACTGGGCTTCGTTTTCTGAAACCCTTCCCCTTATACGAAATTCATGAGTTACAACTCACCCGTAAGTTCTGATAATTGCTACGCTCTAGATGTCATAGATCAGTGATTTAAAGTACATGCATTATGTCACAAAGCATCTGGAGAAGTGACGTAAATAAAGTCCGACTGATTGGTGCTGATACTGTATTAAATCTATAGCCATGCCATTTCTTTTAAGTAGATCAGTCAACACTACCTTGAGTTGTTCTCGCATTTATGGACCAAACACTGGGGTCCCGTAACATTTGCTGACGTGATCGCTACAGTGTCCAGATCCGTCTCGATACACATTTCATGTAGAAAATAGCATATAAGTTGTAAGACGTATGCTTTGTCGGCGATGGGCGCGGCATGACAGAATCTCTGACCAGAGAGTAGTTTATCGTTAGTTGTTTCTTGTCGCTAGTCTGCGCTTGACTGCGCTAGTCGACAGTAGTAGTCGGTCGGCTTTAGTAGCGAGTGGACAGTAGTAGTCTGCGGGAGTCGGCATGCGTCGGCTGTGTGCTCTGCTCGCGACTCTGGTCAGGATTCTGGAGGATGAGTATTGTTGTAGAAGGTAAAGAAGCAGCCTTGCGCATATTTAATAATGTATGTTAATTGTAATTTAATTTGTTCAAAAATGCCCCAATAATAATTTTTATAATATAAAGCAACTCTTTTAAAGAAAAACATTCATTTCAATTTAAAGAATTTCCAATGCATTATCATTGCTTCCAAGAATAAAAAAAATATATATATACGCCAGCATTGCACGAAGCTGTGTCGTAAAATGACTGATTAAGAGCAGATATAATTGCAGTTTTATTGAGGTAAGAATTTTGCTTTTGTTATTCAGAATACAGGGCCGAAGGTCAGCGCTGCTGTCCTCATAAAGTTTATCAGGTTACTAAGCTTTTTTATTATTTTGGTGTTTAGGAATTTTTCTATTTCGAATTTGACATTAAATGAGAATAGAATTTTTGTGGTAACATTAAATGGAATGCATTTTTGTACACAGCCAATAAAACAGCCAATAAAGGTTACAATATTAGAAAAATTCATTTAATTATTATTCTTTTGGGAGGTTACATTTGGCGACATCCGGCCAGGATCGTATTTCTTTGGGAATCTTCTGAGAAGTAGTCATATATCTGCTCTTACTTACTTAAATGTAGTTAGCATCTGGCGCAACGCATTCACTAATTTGTCAATCTTTCTTCCACAGATCATCGGCAATTTGTTTCTCTCTTTTGCCGGCCGAAGTGGCCGTGCGGTTAAAGGCGCTGCAGTCTGGAACCGCAAGACCGCTTAGGTCGCAGGTTCGAATCCTGCCTCGGGCATGGATGTTTGTGATGTCCTTAGGTTAGTTAGGTTTAACTAGTTCTAAGTTCTAGGGGACTAATGACCTCAGCAGTTGAGTCCCATAGTGCTCAGAGCCATTTGAACCATTTTGCTCTCTGTTGTATTTGTGTTTGTTGCATTTTGCATTGTCTGTGTTTTATTTGTGAATAATTTTGATTTGTGAAAAATGCCGCGAAAAACTGTTACCAGTACATCGCGATGTGCAATGAGCGAAATAGCCGACTCGAATGATTTGACCGATAGTACTTGCGACACTCAGTGTAATGATGACAATCCTCCATTTACAGACAATCAGTGCGTACCGACCACTAATAATGATTTTTATCCTAATGATGAACAAACGAATTCAATTGTGTCCTTTGTTAATTTAACGACAATTGATGACGCGGGATGTTCTGTTACAATGAACGCTGCCCAGCTTGACACACCCGGTTTGCAAAATTTACGTAATGAACAGACAAATTTTTCTAACGAAAATGAACAGTGTACTCAAAGTACGGCAAATGTATTTGATTCTGAGGTAGTGACTAACTGTGCACATCCGATTGGCAAACCTTTTTGTGAATTACAGTATGACCAAATGGTTACAGAAAACGTGACAATTGCAGGTATGCCATCAAACAGCACAGAGAATAGAGCCGCTAATTTTGGCTGGGATCAAGTTATGGCTTTATTACTACAAATCAATGAAAATCTCAAACAACGTAATGAAAAATATGACACGTCGATCAAACTAATTAATGAAAGTTTCAGTCAAGTGAAAAACACGACAACCTTAATGAACAGAATAAACAACTTAGTGAACAGATTACAGCCGTTACCGTGCAACGTGATGATACTAAAGAACAATTACGTGACGAAATTAAGGCTTGTGCTAGTAACAGCAGTGAAGAAACTGGATCTGTTGCACAAGAATTAAGTAATACAGATGCAGCGATAACAGAATCACTTAGAGATGAAAGTAATGCAGTCACTGAACAATGTTCAGAAAACGCAACACAGTTACACGACGAGTTTAATTTAAAGTCACCAGGACTTTCTCACACTCTGGATACGGAAGTCGATAAGAAATGTGAACAACAGAACAAGCAAATTGACGAACGTATTAAAGTGACAGAAATGAAAAATGTTTCAGTCACTAACACGTCACAACATACGGCACATTCCGATCATTTGTCACACTTACACAGCCAGTGTAACTTAGGTAATTTACAGAGACTACGGGAGTTGAAATCCGAAAAGATACAGACAAACAGATTCTTATGTAATCGTGAACCTGTTCACACATTCAGTGACGATAACGTTGATTATAAGCAATTTGTATCTGTAAATAAATTTAAAGTATTTGAAAATAACAGAGTACAGGTACACGCTTTGAACTGGATACGACAATTTGCTTTTGTATTTTTATCAGCTTGGGTTGTAATGCAGAAACTAGCATTCGACTGGATACAGCAATTTGCTCTTGAATTTTCACCGGCATTGCCTGTAACGCAGAAGCTAAAATTTATTTGCAGAGCGTAATAGACCTCAGCGGATTCATTACGCTTTAATGAATATGTGCCGTAGCATGCACAGGGCCCCGAGCCGTAGTAGTGCTGTTTCATCTTTAGTTTTCTGCACTGCTGCCTTCTCTTCTACTATCCTTTGTATATATCAGAACAGCTCTTCAACTATCGCTCTATCTAGGATTAAGAAATGAGTAAAGAAAACCCGATATGACAAATTTTACCGAAAGCGACAGTTCTGTTTAGACACTCCCGAAATGACAACTATCGCCGTAACTTTAATAACAGATAAAATTGTAATCATCAGTATGTGTAAAATTATCAGCAACAGCGAACGCATTTTGGTAACAATACAGGTTTTTCAACGCAACAGCAACAAAACCAACCGGTTAGCATACCTAACCAACAATGCAATCTACAAGGTCAACCAAACTTTAATGTTTCGCCGCGTACGCGTATAGCGTCAGCTCCAACAAATAGTAACACACAGCAACAAGGAAATCAGTATGTACAGAAAACACACCAATTCAATTCGTATCGCAATGCACCGTATAGAAATGACTATCATGATAAACGTAAAAATAATGAGCACAATTTTCAGCGTACATTTAATAACAGTAGGTCTTATCAGCAGCAGAATCATCCACAACAACATATTATCATGAATGAACCAGAGAGTAGGTATCATCCAGAACGTAATACGTCAGGAAGAAATAACATAACTGTTCAAATAGTTGAAATGCCGCAGCATCCTCCTGAGAATAATAACACGTCAGATAGAATTTGACTAGATACTGTACAGGTTGCATCTTCCAGCAACGTAAGCAATACTTCAGATACACAGAATCTTGTTCACGAAAATGTTATTACTTTTGACGCTATCCGAGACACTCTTTTTGCAGGAAAGACCAGTTGTTCAAAAAACCATTTCACACCCTGTCATCGAACTTAAAATTGGATCATCGAAATTTTCAGCAGTAATCGATTCTGGATCACCTATGTCAGTCATAAATGAAGAAACTTTCAACGAGTGTAACCTCCCAGCAGAAATATTTAAATGGAAATGTAGCCAAATGTAACCTCCCAAAACAATAATAATTAAATGAATGTTTCTAATACTGTAACCTCTGAACAAAATTGGCTCCCATTTATTGGCTGTGTAGAAAAATGCATTCACATTTAATGTTACCACAAAAATTCTATTCTCATTTAATGTCAAATTCGAAATAGAAAAATTCCTAAACACCAAAATAATAAAAAAGTTTAGTAACCTGATAAATTTTATGAGGACAGTAGCGCTGACCTTCGGCCCTGTATTCTGAATAACAAAAGCAAAATTCTTACCTCAATAAAACTGCAAATATATCTGCTCTTAATTAGTGATTTTACGACACAGCTTCGTGCAATGCTGGCGTATATTTTTTTTGATTCTTGGAAGCAATGATAATGCATTGGAAATTCTTTAAATTGAAATGAATGTTTTTCTTTAAAAGAGTTGCTTTATATTATAAAAATTATTATTGGGGCATTTTTTGAACAAATTAAATTACAATTAACATACATTATTAATTATGCGCAAGGCTGCTTCTTTACCTTCTACAACAATACTCATCCTCCAGAGTCCTGACCAGAGTCGCGAGCAGAGCACACAGCCGACGCATGCCGACTCCCGCAGACTACTACTGTCCACTCGCTACTAAAGCCGACCGACTACTACTGTCGACTCGCGCAGTCAAGCGCAGACTAGCGACAAGCAACAGCTAACGATAAACTACACTCTGGTCAGAAATTCTGTCATGCCTCGCCCATCGCCGGCAAAGCATACGTCTTACAAAGTTATGGAACGATTAGGTCTATAGGGTACATCCCGTGACGCGATTTATTAATTCTTCCCGAGCCCAATGTTAGGCTAACGTGCGTTCTCATTATAGTCAGTGATTCACCAGCGGTATTTGACATCAGTGAAAATTTTGTGATAATTTCCTGCAGATTCGTTGGTACAGTAAAGTAAGTGAATAATTAATTTTTCTAAATTACCCCCCTTTCAATTCAAAGTAATTTCTTGTGGATGCTATTGCGTATCCACCGAGGAGTGGAGGAGGTAACCGTGTCATCCCCTCCGACCACCCGATAAAAACAAAATTATGGTATTCGTAAACCGAACGCGAATACTGTGTTGCCACACTGACAGAATAACCGTTCAGTGTAAGGCTGCAGAATGTCAGAGCATGCAATAGATATTGCCGAGTGGCATATGTATGCACTCATTTTTCCTGAAATCTCAAAATTATTTCGCCGTTGTCTTCGTGTTGTGGTGCCAAATCTCCTGCGAGCTCTTTCTTGTGCAGTGTAGCCATTTTCTCAATGTTTTTACGTCCACTGAATGTCTTTTGAAGTTTCCGTTTCATATTTTTTGTTGACTTCATTGATACGTACTGCGCGCCTCGCTAGCTCTCATACTGTGCTGTATGTTAATCTAAAATGTTGTAATAGATGTCTACTGCATTTAGACACCATAAGAGGCTACTGATTTGCGTACGGTCTGGGCTTTTCCATATTACATTTTGTTTTCCAATTTACTGTGTCTCACAAAACATTTATGCTGCTTAACTCTGAAAAATGTAAGATGTGCTCACGTGCGTTATCGTGCGATGGTATTTCGCAGCTACTGATCAATGAGTATGTTCGTTTACTGTGGTAAACTCTTCACGAAAACTTCCTTGGACATTTACAGGTTAAAGTTTCTTTTCAAACGTGTGTTGAGGTCCACTATGACTCACTATAGTATTCTAACTGCAACGTACCGTAGAAGACATTTGGTGTAAGATTGCACTGTGTATTTGAAAGACATTCTTTGATGGAGGCGACTAAATTCTTTAAATTTATCTAAGTACAATATGCGGGCATGGATGTGTTTGATGTCCTTAGGTCAGTTAGGTTTAAGTAGTTCCCAGTCAAAGGGGACTGATGACCTCGGATGTTAAGTCCCATAGTGTGTCGAGCCATTTGAACTTATTTTATGATCTTTGCAGTGCTATACTTTTAACGTAGAAAATCGCTGTCGACAGCTTTCGATCTTATCTGATGGTTTACACGAATGCTGCTTGCTACTTGCTGTCATGTTAAACTGGTGTAGACAGTAATATTTCGACTTATAGGCCCACAGAAACCTTTTAGGCTTTAAAGTATCTCGCAAAGAATTTACATTTTATTCATCTGTACTATATGTGGACTGCTACCTTTCGTCTGCAAGTAACTTCGGTAATCACGATTGTTGATAGAGGTTTCTAAAATAGTGTGTTTTATGCCTCTTGCCAAACTTCCTGGAACAGTTGGTAAGTTCGTTTTTGGAATGCGAAGACTGTTGACGGCATCAATTAGCGATAACATTACAAGTATTTCTTTGGTTAGATGTTTACAAAAGTACGAGTGGCATTAGCGAGTTGGATGCATCTTTCCCTATAGCAAGACATATTGCAACTTCAGAATTTTCATTGATTATTTGAGATTGTATACTACGACTATTTTTCTATCTCGCTCCTGACGCCAGCAAGAAGTACAGTATTACGTTCACTACGTCTTCGTTATGACGACACACATATCGGTGATACGTCATTTGGTTTACGTTGACAAAGGCCTCAATAAAAAATAGTAGATCATTCAAAGTAGTTTATCCACGGTATCATGTGCATTCACCATACCTCAGAACATGGAGGCATGCAGATTAACACAGCACAGTTGCTGCATGTAACAAATGGAATGAGAAATAAAATACATGCAGCGCTCGCACCGCGCGAGATGAAATATAGTATTATTATTTCGTTATAGGCGACGTTTTGCTTCTTTTCTCTGTAAAACTACTGCAATTGGCACGGCGACGGATATAAAGCTTCGCCAGCAGTGGTGGATGTGGGGAGAGAGATGGCGGAGTTTTGTAATTTGTCATGATATCAAGGTAAATACATTGTTTGTTCTCTATTAATATCTTTCATTTGCTAACTATCCCTATCAGTAGTTAGTGCCTTCCATAGTTTGAATCTTTTATTTAGCTGGCAGTAGTGGCGCTTGCTGTATTGCAGTAGTGGGAGTAACCAAGATTTTTGTGAGGTAAGTGATTTCTGAAAAGTACAGGTTAATGTTAGTCAGGGCCATTCTCTTGTAGAGAATTTTGAAAGTCAGATTGCGTTGCGTTAACAAAATATTGTGTGTGGAAAGTCAGATTGCGTTGCGCTATAAATATTGTGTGTCAGGTTAAGCACAGTCCTGTAAAATTGTTCAAAAGGGGACGTTTCATATGTCGACCCTTAGCCGAGGATACCTCACTGGAATCTTCTGATTTTTTCTTGTAGTTTGTGTAATTAGTGTAGATTTTGTTTATCGCTAGCGCGTAATTATAGAGAGAATTTCCTTTGTAGTTGTAGTTTTTCATTGTTGTACAGTAAAACAGTTGTGGCATGCATGTAGATTTGCAGCAAGTATTTCGCAGCTGCGCTTGCAATTAACTAGATATTATTTTCAGTGCTATGTTAATGTGTTTTCTTATTTTTGCTCTTCAAATTGTGTTTTTCTGTGTTGTCGTGTGAAATACTGTGACAATAATGGCGTGTGAAAAACGTAACACTAGGCTCCAAAGCAAACTGAGAAATAATAGTGACGACGAGCGTAGCTTGCCAGCACCACTGTGTAATGAATTAACAGATGTTCAAAGTAATAATTTGGTAGCTGTGCATAGGGAAATGGAGCGGGCGTTAAACAATGGTGTAGACAGTGAAACAATTAGAGAACAGGGAAGCATTATCGATCGATCGGTCGGCAACAGCTCGCCTCAGGAATCCGAAATGACAGGAAACAATCTCGCAAATACTGTGGATTCAGGATTTGGGTCCTCACCGTTTTCTCAAATGAGTCAAGACACATTTTCTGCTTGTCAAAATGTGAATGTTTCCGGTGCAAATTCACTGCCGAAAAGCACTGAGGAACATGTTCCAGACACCAGTGCATTGTTATTACAATTAATACAACAAATGGGACAAACACAACAAAAGCTTCAAAAGTTAGACACAACGCTCGAACAAAATCAGAAACAAATGGGACAAAATCTTCAAAAATTAGACACAATCGAACAAAATCAGAAACAAATGGAACAAAATCAGAAACAAATGGAACAAAATCAGAGTCAAACACAGCAACAGCTTCAAAAGTTAGACTCATTGGAGCAAACTCTTGAACAAACACGTGAGGATTTAACTAATGAGTTACATCACATTGAATCGAAATGTCAAAAAGTCTGTGACGACGTAAAAACACAAATTTGTGAGCATTTCCAACCTATTTTTTCGCGGCATGAAAATGCACTACAGAATCACGAAGTAGCCATAAAAGAACTGCAAACTACTGTTCATGAAAATCATGAGACCTTGCAAGCTAAATTTGACTCAGTTGCATCTACCGATTCGGTTACGCAACTTGCAAAAACCCAGGAAAACTTAAAAGACACAGTAGAAAGACACATGGAGGAAATTAGTACTTTATCAGAGAAAGTAGTTGAACTTTCGGATCAGCTAAATAATTTATCTACGAAGGTAGATGATACTCTGAATGACACAAAACCGGTAGTCTTTAATGACACAGAAGAGTGCGAACAAATTAGGAAATTCAAACAAAATCAGAATCAAATTAATACGCAACACCAAAGAGAAATCCGCGAAGTACAAGATCAGCTGACACAGGTAGTACAAGAATTACGTATTTCGGAGGACACTCGCGCCCCAATACGGGAAGAGGGACTTAGCAATATGGAACAGCCACAAAATAATAACACAGGACACTTCGGAAATTATGACAGAAATTGGCAAGGCACACCGAATTTTGAGATGGAACCGCCGAAACGACGTAATAATGACCGATATGCGACTCGACGACATGATGACTTTGACTATAAGCTGTTCATTACTACACGTAAATTCAAAACGTTTAAAAATTCTGCCAACGACATTCATCCACAAGCGTGGCTCCATCAATTCTCTCATTGTTTTCCCCCTAACTGGTCGTTAGAACACAGATTAGAATTTATGTGTGGCTATTTAGAGAATGAACCAGCTGTAAGAATGCGTTCGGTCATTCACGATTGTCATAGTGAAGGAGAATTTTACCATGCCTTCCTCTCAGCATATTGGTCTCAAGCCACACAAGACCGAGTAAAACATGGCATCATAATGATGAAACATTTCGAACAATCTGAATTCTCCAGTCTTGTGAAATATTTTGAAGACATGTTGCATAAGAATCAGTATCTTTCAAACCCATACAGCCCCTCAGAACTCATCCGCATTTGCTTAATGAAATTACCTGAACATATACGACACATTATTTTGGCAGGACGTTGCAAAGACGACATTGAAGCATTTCAGGGACTCTTACAAGAATTAGAAATTGACACTGACAGTCGCCGGATGCGAAAAAAGGAAAACAATCACTACAGGTCACATACGTCACAATTCCGTGACAACAGAAACAAGAACTGGACACGACAAGGCTATTCTCACAACACAAATCGTGACCAAAACAGACACCACCCGTATGACAACCGTTGGCAGAGTAGTAATAGCTACAGAGAAAGATCGCATTTCCGTAGTAATGACTATCACAGAGACAATCAGAGAAACAGACAATATGGGAACCAAAACAATTATTATTACGAGGGACAGAATAACTTTAGACGCAACGGTCCAGCGCGCAGTTACGATTCAGGGAGAAATTCTCCACCACTTAACCGACAAGAAAGAAACCACAGAAACTACCGACATGACGACAGACGATGTGATCGTAACGACAGACCTGAATTGCATCAGAACTGGCGGGATTCAAACAGAGCTGGGCCCTCTCGGCAAGGCGAATTTGTAGAAGTTCGGTCTCCTAATCCGAATAACGACGCGCGCCAGCAAAGAAACAGACAATGACTCGCACAGCAGGCAGCCGCGTGCGCCCGCTGGCTCCGAGAAAAATAACACAGACGCTAACCTTGAGAAAAATTCCAGTATTCTTTACCGACGTATACCACTTGATAATTGCGTTAAAGTTGAAACTCTGCATACTAGGAAGAGCAAAGGTTTACACCACATTTCACATGTAACACCGTTTATTGAGAGATAATGTGCTTTTTTAACTTGAGATTTTAATGCAACATTTTGGTTTATTTGAAAATACATTCTGGATTTAAAGTGCTTTCTGAGAGATACTAGATGACACAGTGGTTAGTTTATGTGACAGCTACAGGATTTTATCACGACGTTACTAATGAGTGACAACTTACAATGTTGCTTTTGCGGTGTATCTGTTTTATATCTGCACAGTTTTTCGGCATTATTCAAGAAATTAAAACATGTTTTAGTAGTAACTTTTGTGGTATAGCAACAATGAGACAGCCTTTTTCGTAGCACAACAATACGTTACAGTACAGTACTTTCCTCATCACGGCAATAAGCGTAATAACTAAGATATCTATACGCAAAGCATTTCACTTTTGTTTATCATGAGGTAAGTACATTGACTTCTGCAGAACTTAGCTTTCGGAAGACGATAACTACGACACTGCCACAGAGATTATGTTGCAACAAGACGCACATTTAGCGCTACAGGACACGTATTTGAGTGATTAATTTTGTACTTAAAACATTTATTTTTTAAGATTTTTGAATTACAAAGAAAGTTTTCCGTGATACATTTCATTCCATTGCTGTAATTTGTAACACCTGAGGGTATAATTACATTAATCCTCAGGGGGGTACACGCTTACTTTGTGTACCATGTGTTTGGCGAGCACAAGGAGCCCTAGCTAATATGGTATTTGCTTATACAACTTTACACATCGGTACCATATTTCTCTAACACATAAATTACACAGCTATCTGATTATTTGACAGAGAAACAAACATTCTTTTTACTACATCAGTGACAGATGTTTACGTAATTACACAGTTGGATACCTTCACACTTACGAAATTGTATTTTGTCTATACTTTGTGAACTGTTCATATTTTTTTGGACCCATTGTGATACTATGAGAGCTTTGAATGATATATTTGGTAAGGGAGCATGATTTTAAAGTACGTTTGAGGTAGATGACACTACTGAAATGAGCAGAGAATTTTTCTAGGTTTTGAAATTATTGGAGGAAGCTACGACGATTTTGAGATTTGACTGAGGTGTTATGATGTTATTTTTACGACGCCGATGTGTATTATGCTGCTGAGGTATGTTTATGGTCAAGAAGCTGATGCTATATGAGTTATTTGATTATGCTACGTATTCATTAACAGGAAATATTGAAGAAGCGTCGACGAATTTGTATATGTGTAATAAGGTAAGGAGTAATGAATAGTGATTTAGGGACTCTGCTTTGTGGAAAAGGATGTTGGAAACCAAGAATCGTATTTTAGAATTATGAAATGTGTGTAAATGCGTGAATGTATCACAATGCCGACGAAAATTTTTTTTGGACGCTGTTATATTTATAGGATTTTGTTTCTACAGATTTGTAATCCAAATTCTTGACCTGTGAAATATTTTTATATGAGTCACTGTAGCGAAAACTGCTGTCGTAAATATTCCGGGATGAGAGGTAAGTGACCGAGACGTAATTCGTTGTGAGCGGCCACCTGTGCCAGCCACCTGGAGAAACAGCCATTAGGTGGAGAAAAAAAAAAAAAAGGGGGGGGGCCATTATCCTCGCTTGACGTTCCTTTGTAGAAAGCATCGCAACATTTCACGGCTATTGTCGTGCTAGTTGAGAGAAATGCCATATGGCGACAGAAATGCCTAATGAAATGACGAGAAATATTTTTACATCTGCACACCTGATTACGACAAGCGTCTTTCTACGAGAGTTGAGAGTTATTTCTAACTTATGAAATGTCACATGACTACTGAATGATTATTTTATGCTTTACTTTGTACATAGTTGCTTATTTCATTTGATATCTAGTTTCCAGCTGTGTTGCAGCATTGGTTTCATAAAAAAAAAAAAATTCATTTGCTAATGTGAACACTTTCTGTCAACAGATCTATTAAATAATTACTTTATGACCCACATTCTTCGAAAAAGGAGCTCTTGGAATGGAAAGAACAATAAGAAGGGACTAGTAACAGTTACTGCACACATAATTTTCTTTTCAAGTACATGGTAATATTTTTTTTACAATAAGTTGTTGTGGTGCACCACTTTAATTACATAGACATAAAGATGTGATTATACATTTCCCTTATCTGCATTGTTGTCTTTACTGTAATATTTTTCTGCTTGAGCGTTGTCATGTTTAGATATAATTTATTGCTTTTGCTTCTGCTGTTTGCCAGGCATAGTGTTATTGAATTTGACTTTGTATTATTCTGTTAAGCCAGTTTTACTAATGATTATTTTATTGTTTGCTGCGCATTGCCTCATATTAGTTGTAATGTTGAATTGCTTGGTAATTTAGATTTACTGTAGCTTGCTTTGCCAGTTTGAAATTTTTGTCATTGATGTTGATTGTTTTATGTGATGCTGCATTGCCTCATCCCTTGGTATATATATCTGAGCTCAGTAGATTTAAGTTAGCTTAAGAGGGGGTAGACTATATAAGAAACTAACTATGATGAATTGGAAGCAATGCATTGACAAGGTATATAAAAAAAAGATTTGGGCCTAAATGAGTATTGTACAATGAGCCATATTTATTTTGAAAGACTTATGGTTGGAATACAGAAAAGAGGTACAGATAGGACTTTTTGGGAATAATGATGAACACAGGGAGATCTCCAAGAACAAAAAAGGTTTTGTTCGCACAATACTGCAGTACCAAAAGTTACACTGAAAACGAACCCTATCCATTCCTTTTGTGTCAGCCCTCTATGTGTTTGTGTACCCTTGTGTATTTGTGTTTTTCCTGTCTTTATGTGTTTAGCTGATTAGAGCTATGTTGTAGAATTTTTCTAATACTATGTTATTTACTTGGTAAATTCTGTTTTGTTGCTCATATGTGGAGGTGATGTTTCAAAAGTTATTCTGATCTTTATGTAAGTACTTATGTCATTATTTTTGTAACACTGATGTATATGTTTATTTCTATTCTTTTGTAAAGCCCCTATTACTACGAATGTTATCTCTACTATTATGTTTTTAATGATGTTTTCTGTACCCTTGTAATTGTATTCTTATGTTATAAAATTGTAATTGACACCAGATCATCAAATTAAGTAACTTGTAAGTTACATTTCACTGCACACGTTTCTGTTGGTCATAGTATATGGACAATATGTGAGAAGTAGGGAGTGATAGTGTTTGCATGTGATTTAATGATTCAGCAAGGGACTGGATAACAGCATTGCTGGTTCTGAGGACAATTCCAAAAACTTTGTGAGTGCACAAGTGGTGGTTATGGACTTGCTACATTATCCGCAAGACTCTTCGATGGTGATTGTGCACCTGCACAGTCACAACAGATGGTTGCTGGCCATCTCTACAAGGACTACAGTGGGTCTGCATCTCTGGTGGCCCACCAGTACCGTCATTTCTACAAGGACTACAGTGGGTCTGCACCTCTGGTGGCCCACCAATACCATTATTTCTACAAGGACTACAGTGGGTCTACATCTTTGATGATCCATCAATACCATTATTTCTACAAGGACTACAGTGGGTCTGCATCTTTGATGACCCACCAGTACCTTTATCTCTACAAGGACTACAGTGGGTCTGCGTCTTTGCTAACTCACCAGGACCATTATTTCTGCAAGGACTGCAGTGGGTCTGCGCTTCTGGTGGCCCACCAATACCATAATCTCTACCAGCACTACTGTGGGTCTGCTCTGTGATGACCTACCTACCAATATTCTTCAAAACTTCGACTGACTCTGCTGTGGGTTTGCTCTGTTGTGGCCCATTACCTGTCTGCATGTCGAGTCAGCACTGTCTTTCCGTTGGAAGGACAACACTACTTCTTCAAGACTGCATGGAAATCCACTACGTCTGTGTGCATTGTCTTTTACTGCTCAGACTTTGAGAAAAACACGGCAATTTTAGTGTGATCAACGATCAGGACTGTCTTTATGGACTGTGAGAAAATTTTAGCTTTTGACCAACATTGTATCAATAAGTGTGTGCATTTAATTTCTTTGCTATTGTAATTGTAAAAAAAATTTTTAACAAATATGTATTGGCCAGTGCCCAACAAAATTTGTAAAATTTTTTGTGGGGAGCATGGGGGCTATGTAAGTAGGCTGTTTAGGTTTTTCTATTAGTAACGCCACCTCTGTATGAAAATCACTGGCTGTGCTGTGTGCAGTCTGTGGCTGCTTTGCATTGTTGTAATACTCGCCATTGTAGTGTTAGGCAGCTGGCTGTGAACAGCGCGTAGCGTTGGGCAGTTGGAGGTGAGCCGCCAGCAGTGGTGGATGTGGGGAGAGAGATGGCGGAGTTTTGTAATTTGTCATGATATCAAGGTAAATACATTGTTTGTTCTCTATTAATATCTTTCATTTGCTAACTATCCCTATCAGTAGTTAGTGCCTTCCATAGTTTGAATCTTTTATTTAGCTGGCAGTAGTGGCGCTTGCTGTATTGCAGTAGTGGGAGTAACCAAGATTTTTGTGAGGTAAGTGATTTCTGAAAAGTACAGGTTAATGTTAGTCAGGGCCATTCTCTTGTAGAGAATTTTGAAAGTCAGATTGCGTTGCGTTAACAAAATATTGTGTGTGGAAAGTCAGATTGCGTTGCGCTATAAATATTGTGTGTCAGGTTAAGGACAGTCGTGTATATTGTTTAAAAGGGGACGTTTCATTGTTTTATGGTCGCTTTGGCACGTAACACACTTCCTTAACAGTGCCACAACTCATCCAGTTTTGTGATCACAGTTAAGCTCGTTTCTCATTCATTCTGAAGTAACCATTGCTACGTTGAGTTTCCAGAGTAATTAAACAGGTGACCGCTGGTCGCGGAAGCTTTACCATTTACGTTCTACTATTTCTACATTGCGATTCCATATTAATAAAACACGTAACAACTGAGCATGGAAGCCTCTTCCTTTGTATTCTGCTATCGACATGTTCCTCAAAAATCGTTCAAATGGCTCTAAGCACTATGGGACTTAGGATCTGAGGTCAACAGTCCCCCAGACTTGAACCTAACTAAAGAGATCACATACATCCATGCCCGAGGCAGGATTCGAACCTGCGACCGTAGCAGCAGCGCGGTTCCTGATTCAAGCGCCTTTAACCGCTTGGCCACATCCGCCTTCTGTAACACTTTCAACTCTTGGTTATAGATTCCAGAAAATTCTTCATGGTAAATACTGAAGCTCCACAACATATTTCCGCACACTAACTCGGTACATGACACTAACCCGCCAACCATGATATTTTTGCACTTGACCTCACATGGCCCTTTCTGGAAACACGTAATGACGTTGCAGTAAACAAGCACCAAATTTTAACTAGTTCCCTCCACGCACAATTATTCACAAGTCAAGTGATCCAGAAGTTTTTCCTACAGCAGCAGTTCTCAAAAACACGCAAATTGCTGAACTGCAACACTTAACATCAGGTAAAGGAAACGCATCACACTCTAAAGGATTTCAAGATAGTTGTGCGCATACTACCGAGTGGTTCAGCGTGTCCTCGTGAAATACAAATATAAAAACAAACACTAAACTGATCGAAGCGCCCTCTCTCCCAGGTGTAATAGTATTGCGCTCGACTAATAACACCGGAACATTGTTGAATGATTACAGTAAATCAGTTAGACCAAAACCCTAGACAAGTCTTTCAAAAACGGTACTGAGAACCTTTAACTGTGCAAGCGACTTGATTTGTTTCTAACGATCTTGATGCTCATAAAAGGTTAGTCTCTGATTTCCTTTTCGAAAGCGGTAGCTATTTACGTTGGTTCCGTCTTTAGAATATCATTCTGGCTGAAATTTTCATCAGTGGACCAAAAAGGTAACCATCCTGTGGTACCAAATCGTAAGTGGAACGCGCTCGTCAATCGGTACTCCTCACGGTACATAGCGTGTCTTTTTGGCTCAGGTCTGTTGTGTAGAATATTTGTACCTACCCTCAGGTGCCCTTGATTTCTCGGTCTAGTGACTGCACACAGAGAGTTTTTCTGTGTGCGGGAGAAATACACGCAGAGAAACATCTGACCTGAAGAAAATGAAATAATCGTGTGGCACCTACGGCCGGGAATCCCTACCTGGGGAAGTTCGGCCACCGAGCTCCAAGGTTTTTCAGTCGACGCCATATCGGGTGACTTACGTGTCGATGTTGATTAGCCCATGATAAGAACAATCCAGCACCCATGCCCCAAGAGGATGTAATCCCCGATGCAGGCGGGAATCGACCTCGGGCCGCTGCATTGCAGTCAGACTCGCTGGCCACTCATAAGCGGGCGTACAAGCCCGGCCGGGTAGCCGCGCGGTCTAACGCGCTGTTTCCCGAGTGGGAAGGCGTGCCGGTCCCCGGCACGAATCAGCCCGGCGGATTCGTGTCGAGGTCCGATGTGCCGGCCAGCCTGTTGATGGTTTCTAAGGCGGTTTTCCATCTACCTCGGCGAGTGCGGGCAGGTACCTCTTAATCCGCCTAAGTAACACTGTGTAAGCGATTGCTGCGTAAACACCTTTTCCACCTACACGTACACCATAATTACTCTACCACGCAAACATTTGGGGTTACACTCGTCTGATATGAAACGTTCCTGGGGGGTGGGGTGGAGGGGTAGCACTGGGGCCTAACCGCACAATAATCTTGGGTTCGGTGTGGGACGGCGGTTGGGTGGGTGGACGGCTGTGGCGTGTTGTGGGGTTGTGACCCACTGACGGCTACAGCGGGACGAAGCCTTTCCATCGTTTCTAGGTCCCCGGTTCAATACATACATACAAGGGGGCGGACTATAATTTGAAGAGACCATGTAAATGGATTTCCCATCCCTGCGACACTGACAGCAACATACTTGAATATCGTGTGACACGTCTGCATATTTCTTCGTTTGTAGTTTTTGTGAAAAGCTGGGGCAGAAATTTTGGGTATTTGGGGAATAAATAGTATTTTAAATGTGCGCCGTATTGTCACTTTTAAAGTCAACAAGGCGAGGGAAACTCAAAATTTTATAAGTCTGTTAATCCATTTTGTATGATGTAGATTCATTTTTGAACAACAGGATGTGAGCTCGATTTGGAATTTTCAGTCAAATACCCCGGACCCCCGACGAACACACACACACACACACACACACACACACACACACACACACACACACACACACACACAGTCACCGACCCACGCACACGTCCATAAGCAAACACACCACATGCTACTGAGTCGCGAACTGTGTTAACGACAGGCGTTTCTTCCTGACGAGTCGCACCATCTATTTAATATGAACATCCGGTCTAATGGAAGATGCCCGAGAACTACTGTGCGACAAATACTAATCATTACAGTCGACATATCGAGGTAATACGCATAAACTGCCTGTAGTGAGAATTAATTTTGACCTTTTCGTTTCTCACATCTGTCGTTGCAAATCACTAATGCCTTATTCTTGTCAACATTTGCCACTCCTCCATTATGTTTCCAATACCAATTACAGAGAGAATTTTCGCGACAACGTATCATATACTATTATGATTACAGCTAAGTTATTTATAGTGATGATTTCCTTGATCACCACTAATGAAGAAACATGTGTATCATCATAAATGGCAGTAGAAACAAAACATATAAGACTACCACGAGATAAATGTCATGTGGCGCACATTCTTATTGCTCAACCGGAAACGAAGACTGATTTATTTCTTATTCATATTTTTACATTTTTACGTGATGGAGATAGTAGGAGCAGAAAGAAAAAGGAAAGTTCTAAGCGTATGCCTCTTCAGAAAGTAAAGTGGTTATTTATGGTAGCGCTTTAGTGCACTCAACATTTTGCCACGAGACAATACATGGAATGTTTCAAGAATAAAAACGAGGAATGATTCGGAGAGCGGGCTGGATAGCTGAATTTTGAAATACGCTGTTATGACGTATGAGGTATAACGAGACTTTGCTGGCGGTTTTTTACGCAACCAGACACGAAAGATTAAATTAAAACTCCACAAAAGCATATGCGACAAATGAAGCAATTATCACAAAAACATACAGCAAGAGCCTTGTAACCGAATTATTAGGAAAAGTTACCAAATAAGCAGCAACCATTCGCAAAATCATGTTTTATTTATTGACTTTTGCAAATCGATTTCAACTGATTAACAGCCATCATCGGTGCTTTCAACGAATGTGTGTCCTGAGTAGTAAAACTGTCTTAAGCAGAGGTCTGACGCAATTTTGCGTGGTGGCATAGTCCATTGTTTTCTCAACATATCTTGTCGCACGTTTTCCAGCAGCAATGAATAAAGTACGACAGTCGTCTCAGCACCGCATGTGGTACTGGAAGTACGAAAATGTGACGCAGGTACAACGGCAATTGCGTAATGTGCACGGATCTCAGCCACCAATACGTACAACAATTTATAGTGTCCGCGATTGATTTGAAGCCGACGGTACTGTTCAGGACGTGCATAAAGAAACGTCTGGTCGACCCAAAACATCAACAAGTTCATCTTCTAGTGCTGCTGTGTTGCTTTTGTCAATAGGCTGTTGCGAAAGTAATAAAAGAACTTATACTGTTGCTGAGAAGGAATTGTTACCAGTACATTGGGCGTTTATCAAATTTAGAATCTACATCTTTCGACATAAACCTTTTGGTTACTCAGGCCACAAGGTCTTAAATGTATTGAACAGAAGGCTTGTTGTACCATATTAGACTGACAAGATAGGCCATATTTTTAGAAAAATTCCACTAGGGAATTAAATATATTAAGGGAGCTGAGAACCTAGCTGCAGATACACTTGGTTCCCATTATGAACGGATATTAGCAATATCAAGGTGGAAGAAGACAAAGATTTCAGAATTGTGTATTTGAAAGGCGTTAAAGATGAGCATGTAATTAAGAGCACATGTAATGACTGTGGTGTCACCGCCAGACACCAAACTTGCTAGGTGGTAGCCTTTAAATCGGCCGCGGTCCGTTAGTATACGTCGGACCCGCGTGTAGCCACTATCAGTGATTGCAGACCGAGCGCCGCCACACGGCAGGTCTAGCGAGACTTCCTAGCACTCGCCCCAGTTATACAACCGACTTTGCTAGCGATGGTTCACTGACATAATACGCTCTCATTTTGCCGAGACGATAGTTTAGCATAGACTTCAGCTACGTCATTTGCTATGACCTATCAAGGTGCCATTATCAGTTACTATTGATATTGATTCATGTACCGTCAAGACCGACGTTCTTCATTAACGGATTTAAGTTAAATATTCCACCAGCTACGTCCGTTTTTCTAAATTCTAATTTCCTTGTCCTGTTCCAGACCTCACGCCAGCCTGCGTGAGCTAAAACGCGTGCCTTTCGGCCTGCTTCTAGTTAACACGGTGTTGGCTCTCCTGCCAACCAAAACATTGGCGACGAGGCAAAACCGCGTTCTTATCGATATTGCCCTGATTTACTTGTGTCATGGCTTCGCCACAATCTCCAGATGTACTGTCCAAATTTTATCGCTTACAGAATCAGCAGACGCAGGCCTCGATGCAAAACGATGCGGCAGGCGCCGCTCCACCGCTAACGCAGCCACAACACGCTGTTGCACCAACTTTTCGACCTTTTGATGCTGCACTGGAAAGCTGGACGGAGTCGTCACGCCAATTTGGATTCCATCTCGCCGCCTACAGAATTCAAGGTAACGAGCGGCAGCCTTTTTTGTTAGCATCGGTCGGCGTCAAAACGTACCGTGTGATAATCAAATTATTTCCCCGACGCAACGTAGCAACTCTGTCCTACTGTAAGTAGGCTGTTTGTTTTCTTATTGGCAACGTTACGTAGCGCTCTGTACGAAAATCACTGGCTGTGCTGTGTGCAGTCTGTGGCTAGTTTGCATTGTTGTCTGCCATTGTAGTGTTGGGCAGCGGCAGCTGGATGCTAACAGCGCGTAGCGTTGCGCAGTTGGAGGTGAGCCGCTAGCAGTGGTGGATGTGGGGAGAGAGATGGCGGAGTTTTGAAATTTGTAAGACTGGATATCATGATCTGCTATGTATATTACGAGTTTTCAACACTATTAAGGTAAATACATTGTTTGTTCTCTATTAAAATCTTTCATTTGCTAACTATGCCTGTCAGTAGTTAGTGCCTTCCGTAGTTTGAACCTTATATTTAGCTGGCAGTAGTGGCGCTCGCTGTATTGCAGTAGTTCGTGTAACGAAGATTTTTGTGAGGTAAGTGATTTGTGAAAGGTATAGGTTAATGTTAGTCAGGGCGATTCTTTTGTAGGGATTATTGAAAGTCAGATTGCGTTGCGCTAAAAATATTGTGTGTCAGTTTAAGCACAGTCATGTATAATTGTTCAAAAGGGGACGTTTCATATGTCGACCCTTAGCCTAGGATACATCACTGGAATCTTCTGATTTTTTTCTTGTAGTTTGTGTAATTAGTGTAGTTATTGTTTATTGCTAGCGTGTAATTATAGAGAGAATTTCCTTTGTAGTTGCAGTCTTTCATTGTTGTACAGTAAAACAGGTGTGGCACGCATGTCGATTTGCACCAAGTATTTCGCAGCTGCAATTAACTAGATATTATTTTCAGTACTATGTTAATGTGTTCTCTTATTTTTGCTCTTCAAATTGTGCTTTTCTGTGTTGTCGTGTGAAATATTGTGACAATAATGGCGTGTGAAAAACGTAATACTAGGCTCCAAAGTAAACTGAGAAATGACAGTGAAGACGAAAGCAGTGTGTTAGCGCCACCATGTAATGAATTAACTAATACTCAAAGTAGTAATTTGGTAACTGTGCATAGGGAAATGGAGCGGGCGTCAAATAATGGTGTAGACAGTGAAACAGGTAGTGAACAGGGAAGCATTATCGATCGATCGGTCGGCAACAGCTCGCCTCAGGAATCGGGAATGACAGAACACAATACTGCAAATACTGTAGACTCAGGTTTTGGGTTCTCATCGTTTTCTCAAATGAGTCAAGACATTTTCCGCTTGGCAAAATGTGAATGTTGCCGGTGCAGATTCACTGCCGAAAAGCACTGAGGAACATGTTTCAGACACCAGTGCATTGTTATTACAATTAATGCAACAAATGGGACAAAAGCTTCAAAAGTTAGACACAATGAAACAACACCAGAGACAAACACAGCAACAGTTAGACGCAATGGAACAAAATCTTCAAAAGTTAGACACCACGCTTGAACAAACACGTGAAGATTTAACTACTGAGTTACATAACATTGAATCGAAATGTCAAAATGTCTGTAATGGCGTAAAAACACAAATTTGTGAGCATTTTCAACCTATTTTTTCACGGCATGAAAATGCATTACAGAATCACGAAGCAGCCATAAAAGAACTGCAAACTATTGTTCATGAAAATCATGAAACCTTGTAAGCTAAAATTGACTCAGTTGCATCTACCGATTTGGTTACGCAACTTGCAAAAACTCAGGAAAACTTAAAGGACACAGTAGATACTCTGAAAATTGGATCAGAAAGACACATGGAGGAAATTAGTTCATTATCAGAGAAAGTAGTTGAACTTTCGGATCAGCTAAATAATTTATCTACAAAGGTAGATGATGATCTGAATGACACAAGACCTGTAGCTTTCACTGACACTGAAGAGTATGAACAAATTAGAAAATTCAAACAAAATCAAAATCAAATCAATACATAGTACAAAAGAGAAATCCGGGAAGTACAAGATCAGCTGACACAGGTAATACAAGAATTACGTATTTCAGAGGACACTCGCGCCCCAATACGGGAAGAGGGACATAGAAATACGGAACAGCCACAAAATAATAACACAGGGGATTTCGGAAGTTATGAAAGAAATTGGCAATGTGCACCGAATTTTGAGATTGAACCGCCGACACGACGTAACAATGACCGACATGCGACTCGCCGACATGATGATTTTGACTATAAGCTGTTCATTACTACATGTAAATTCAAAACGTTTAAGAATTCTGGCAACGACATTCATCCACAAGCGTGGCTCCATCAATTCTCTCATTTTTTTCCTCCCAACTGGTCATTGGAGCACAGATTAGAATTTATGTGTGGCTATTTAGAGAATGAACCAGGTGTAAGATTGCGATCGGTCATTCACGACTGTCACAGTGAAGGAGAATTTTATCATGCCTTCCTCTCAGCATATTGGTCTCAAGCTACACAAGACCGAGTAAAACATAGCATCATAATGATGAAACATTTCGAAAAATCTGAATTTTCCAGTCTTGTGATATATTTTGAAGACATGTTGCACAAGAATCAGTACCTGTCAAACCCATACAGCCCCTCAGAACTCATCCGCATTTGCTTAATCAAATTGCCTGAACGTTTACGACATATTATTTTGGCAGGACGTTGCAATGACGACATTGAAGCTTTTCAGGGACTCTCACAAGAATTAGAAATTGACACTGACAATCGCGGAACGCGGAAACAGGAACATAACAATTACAGGTCACATCCATCGCAATTCCACGCTGAAAGAAATAATAACTGGACGCGACAAAGCTATTCTCACAACACAAATCGTGATCAAAACAGACACCACCCGTATGACAACCGTTGGCAGAGTAGTAATAATTACAGGGAAAGATCACCTCTCTACGGTAATGACTATCACAGAGACAAGCAGAGAAACAGACAATATAGGAACCAAAATAAATATTATCAGGCGAGACAGAATAACTTTAGACGCAATGGTCCAGTGCGCAGTTACGATTCATGGAGAAATTCTCCACCACTTAACCGACAAGAAAGAAACTATGGAATCTACCGACATGACAACACACGATATGATCGTAACGACAGACCTGAATTGCATCAGAACTTGCGGGATTCAAACAGAGCAGGGCCCTCTCGACAAGGTGAATTTGTAGAAGTTAGGTCTCCAGATCCCAATAACGACGCGTGCCAACAAAGAGACAATAGGCAATGACTCATACCGCTGGCAGTCACAAATCGTACGTATGAAACTGACGACGCAACTGCCGTAGCTAGTAATTACGTAAAAATGGAAGACATTAGGGACATCTTACTCCAGGAACATGACATAAAACATAACATTGCATATCCTGTGATTCACATTACAGTAAATGACGTAAAATTTACTGCAGTACATGACTCTGGCAGTCCCATTTCGGTAATTAGTGAAACAGCCTTTAGCAAATGCAACAAATCGAACGATTGCCCCACACTTCCGTTACGTAAGATTAAATTACAAGGTGCAATCGTTGGAAAAAGTGTAGATGTACGCCAACAAACCAACTTAGAATTCTTTTGTCAAAGCCACAGCTTCTCTATGAACTTTCTTATTGTTCCATTATTGTCGACGGAAATTATACTGGGAGTAGACTTTTTGAATGAATACAAAGCAAACTTATACTTTCACGATGCTGAAATAAGTTTAGAAAAAGAAGGTAAGTCAATAGCTTTGGAATTTGAAGATTGACTCTCAAACCATGACGAGGAAATTAATCGGCTTTACCTTCTGTTAGACAACAGCTCGGAATTTTCTACGGAACTAGACACTAACAATCACTCTGCAAGTACTGACAGGGATGATATCGACGACACATTTGATACTAATGAGTTAAATCAGAATAAAATTCAAACAATTGAGAATTGTAATGACACTGATAGGCAGGACCTTTTTGAGATTTTACAAGCACATTCCACAGTTTTTACTCACAAAACAGGAACAATCAAGGGATTTCAATACCAATTTCGTGTTCGTGAGCATACTAAATTTTGTGTTTGACCATACGTAATTGCAGCACAGTATAGGGACCGTGTTAGAACAGAAATACAATCTATGCTTGACGAGGGCATTATTGCGCCTGCAGTAAGCTCATACAACAATCCATTACATGTTGTTAAGAAAAAAATGGATTGATCAGGCTTGTCTTAGATTCGAGACAAATCAATACTATCATTATTCCTGAAACAGACAGGCCGCAAACGTTGCAAGAACTACTTCAAAATTTTAATGGTGTAAAAGTGTTGTCTTCCATTGATCTCAGATCCAGCTTTTATCAGATCGAACTTCATCCAGAATGTAGAATATACACAGCTTTCCTTTGTTTCGGCGTTTGTTATCAGTTTCGGAAACTTCCTTTTGGTTTGAACATTTCTTCGGCAGCATTCATTCGCGGGCTAAATTCCATATTACCTGAGTTCTTAAAACGCCACATCGCCTTATATGTGGACGATATTCTAATAGCAGAAGCTTCATGGGAACAACATAATCGCATCCTCAACCGTTTGTTACGTATTTTTGCAGAATCTGGAATTACAGTTAACTTGGAAAAGTCTGAATTCGGTAGGTCAAAGGTGAGGTTTTTGGGACATATTATTTCTTCTGAAGACATTCAGCCGGATCCTGAAAAGTTAGAAGCAATCAGAGCCATTCCAGTTCCATCAAAAAAAAAAAAAAAGTCCGCAGTTTTCTAGGTCTCGTAAATTTTTACCGTCGTTTTCTGAATATGCAAATTCTTGTCACACCAAAACTTTGTTCTCTCACTGGAAAAAATACTATTTGGAACTGGGACGAACAATCACAGTTGGAATTCAGTTCTTTGAAAGAAGCGTTACTTAACGCGCCAATACTAGCTCATCCAGATCTGTCACAAGATTTCTGCCTTAGCACGGATTCTTCTAAAGTCGGTCTTGGTGCCCATTTATTTCAAGAAGCCATAGAAAATGACACTACCGTTCAGAAAACCATTGCTTTTGCTAGCCGAGTGCTAACAAAATCTGAAAAAAATTATTCCGTTACTGAATTATAAGCTTTAGCTATCGTTTGGGCATTTAAGAAATTCCATTTCTTTCTTTCTGGTAAGCACGTAAAAGTATACAGTGATCATCGTGGATTAGAATTTCGTGTGTCTTCAAAATTAAATCATGACAGGTTAAAACGTTGGGCATTGTTTCTGCAAGAATTCCACTTTACAATAGTCTACATTCCCGGCAAGGAGAACATTGTTGCGGACGCACTGTCACGCGCACCGGCTGGGCTTGAGAAAAGTAACACAGAAGGCAACCTCGAGAAAAATGTCAGTATTCTTTACATTCAGAAAGTCGCCTTTGAAAACTTCATCACCACATCTTTAAAGGACATTGCTCATGAACAAGATAAAGATCCGATTTGGAAAGATATCAAAAGTAAATGGCATGAAAAGACACACACACAGATTCGGCATTATTATCATCTGGTGAGAAACAACATACTGTTCAAACGCTGCACTGTTGATGACAAGCTATGGGTTCTTTTCATTCCAGATGATTTTGTTAATAAGCTCATTTGGTACATTCATTTCAGCTACGCACATTTTGGTCCACGAAAATGTTATCATATTCTTCGGACGACTTGATGTTTTAACAATATGGAAAAGAGAATTCGAAGAGTCTTGTCTATTTGTAAACTTTGTCAAAAGGCGAAACCATCTACTGTCTCACATCGTGCTCCGTTGTTTCCTATTATTCCTTCTAAATTAAAATAATTTGCTGCTGTTGATCTCTTGGGACCGCTTGTCAGAACATCTAATGGATTTTCGTACCTTCTAGTCGCTGTTGAACTTCAAAATTTGTTTCTTTTACTCCGTTACGTGAAGCCACTGGACGGTCTGTATCCAACGCTTTTGTTAAAAATTTCTTACGTGAAGTTGGACACGTTAGTAAAGTCATTTCAGATAACAGACCGCAATTCAGATCTGCTGTTTGGTCACGCATGCTTCGGACTCATAAAATCAAACCTGTTTTTATTTCATTGTACTCACCACAGTGTAACCCCTCCAAACGGATTATGAAAGAAATCAATAAGCTTTGCAGACTTTATTGTCACAGAAAGCATCAGCATTGGGACAGATATTTACACTTATTTCAAAACGTGCTGAATGAAATGCCTCACGACTCCACTGCTTTACCACCTACTCTTGTACTGAAGAATGAAGAACCACCGAACAGAATCAGAGAGCTTGTACCTTTCCCGAATACACGTAAACTTCGACACAAAGACATAATTGACTTGGCTCTTGAAAATATAAAATCTGCAGCATACAAAAGGAGTAAACTACACCGTAAAGCAAATGCAAAGAAATTATATATTGGTCAGAAAGTTCTCATTAAAGCTCATTCATTGTCACATAAGAAGAAACACTTGAGTCACAAATTCTTTCTAGTTTACAATGGACCTTACAGAATCCGACGTATACCACACGATAATTGCGTTGAAGTTGAAACTCTGGAACTGTTACCATGCAACAGTGTTTGAAGTTAAATATCCAATCAAGAACCAAGAGAACTTATTTAAACAGAAATTACGAATGCATTGTTATAGTGAACAGACGTCACAGTGTCATTGTGTGTGCACATTCTTGCGTGTTAGTTGCATGATTATGTAACGACTATAAGGCTTACATACTTAGAACATTTACCAGTACTGCTAATGAGATTTTAATGCAACATTTTTGGTTTACTTGAAAATACATTCTGGATTTGAAGTACTTTCTGTGAGATACCAGATGACACAGTGGTTAGTTTATGTGACAGCTACACGATTTTATCACGACACTACTAATGAGTGACAATATACAATGTTGCTTTTGCAGTGTTTCTGTTTTATTTCTGCACAGTTTTTCTGTATTATTCTGGAAAGTGAAACATGTTTTAGTAGTAACTTTTGTGGTACAGCTACAATGAGACAGCCTTTTTCGTAGCACAACAATACGTTACATTATAGTGCTTTCTTGATCACGGTAAGGTACGTAATAACTACAGTATCCATACGCAAAGCATTTCACTTTCGTTTATGATGAGGCAAGTATATTGACTTCAGCAGAACTTTGCTTACAGAGGACGATAACTACGACACTTCCACAGAATTATCTTACAGCAAGACGCACATTTAGTGCTACAGGACACGCATTTGAGAGATTAATTTTGTACTTAAGCCATTTATTTTTCAAGATTTTTGAATTACGAAGAAAGTTTTCCATGATACATTTCATTGCATTGCTGGAATCTGTAACACCTGAGGGTACAATTACATTAATCCTCAGGGGGGGTACACGCTTACTTCGTGTACCATGTGTTTGGCAAGCACAAGGAGCCCTAGCTAATATGGTATTTGCTTATACAACTTTACACATCGGTACCATATTTCTCTAAGACAGAATTACACAGCTATCTGATCATTTAACTGAGAGATAAACATTTTTTTACTAGATCAGTGACACATGTTTACGCAATTACACAGTTGGGTAACTTCACACTTATGAAATTGTATTTTGTATGTACTTCGTGAACTCTTCATATTTTTTTCAGAATCGTTGTGATACTATGAGAGCTTTGAATGATGTATTTGGTATGGGTCATGATATTTAAAGTACGTTTGAGGTGGATGACACTATTTAAATGAGCAGAGAATTTTTTTTATGTTTTGAAATTATTGGACGAAGCTACGACGATTTTGAGAGTTGACTGAGGTGTTATGATATTATTACGATGACTATGTGTATTATGCTGTTGCGGTATGTTTATGATCAATAAGCTGATGCTATATGAGTTATTTGAGTATGCTACGTATCTGTTATGATGAAATATTGAAGAAGTGTCGACGAATAAGGTAAGGAATAATGAGTAGTGGTTAGGGACTCTGGTTTGTGAAAAAGGTTGTTGGAAACCAAGAATCGTACTTTAAGAGTTATGAAATGTATGTAAATGCGTGAATGTATTACAATGCTGACGAAAATTTTTTGGACTCTCTTATGTCAATAGGATTTTGTTTCTACAGATTTGTAACGCTAATTCTTGACCTGTGAAATATTTTTATATGAGACTGCCACTGTAGCGGAAACTGCTGTCATAAATATTTCCGTAAGAAAGTTAAGTGACCACCTGCACGTAATGCGTCGTGGGCACCCAGCTGTGTCAAACGCCTGGAGAAAAAGCCATTAGTGTGTGCCTTTTCAGAGGCACAGGTAGAAAAAAAAAGGGAGGCCATTATCCTTGCTATTGACATTCATTTGTAGAGAGCATCGTAAATATGACACCTTCAAACTTGAAAACATATGATTATACTGTGGAGCTCTTAATTTATGATGTTTCCTAAAATGCCTAATGGAATGATGAGAAACATTTCACGGCTATTGTCTTGCTAGTTGAGAGAAATGCCATATGGCTTGCTTTATGTATTTATTTACTCAATTTGTTTAATATCTAGTTTCTAGCTGCACTGCAGCATTGGTTAAAATAAAATTTAATAGATGTACTGATATAAATATTTTATGCCTACAGATGCAGTAAATAGTAACTTTATGATGGAATTAAAAAGAAAACGAAGGAGCACAAAAAAAAAACATTTCCCTTCACAGGAATTGCATACAGAATTTTCTTTCCAAGTACTTGGTAATTTCTTTTGTAGAATAAGTTGTGGTGCACCAATTTAATTACATAGACATTAAGATGGGAATATACATTTCCCTTGTCTGCACTGTTGTCTTTAGTGTAATATTTTTTTCTGCTTGAGCTTTGTCATGTTTAGATATAAGTTATTGCATTTGCTGCTGCTGTTTGCCAGGCATAATGTTACTGAATTTTACTTTGTATTATGTTGTTAAGCCAGTTTTACTACGCATTTATTTTTCTTGTTTGCTGCACAGTGCCTTATATTAGTTGTAATATTGCAACTTCTTTGCCAATTTGAATTTTTTGTCATTGATGTCTGTGTTAATTGTTTTGTGCTGCTGCATTGCCTCGTCTCTTAGTATATATATCTGAGCTCAGTAGATTTAAGTTAGCTTAAAATTGGGTAGGCGATATAAGGAACGAGTTGTGATGAATTGGGAGAAATGCATTGAGAAGCTGTAAGAATATGGTTTACCCAACAAAGTATTTTGAAAGAGGATATGAACAAAAAAGTAGGTTTTAGAGACAATAAGATTTATGTTGTAGAATTTTTCAAATACTATGTTATTTACCTTGTAAATATGCTTAGACATTATTTATTCTGTTTTGTTTTAATGCTCATGAGTGAAGTTGATGTTTCAAAAGTTATTCTGATCTTTATGTATGTACTTATGTGATTATTTTTGTAACACTGATGTATATGTTTATTTCTATTCTTTTGTAAATCCTGTGTTACTACAAATGTTATCTGTATTGTTACGTTCTTTAATGTTGTATTTTGTACCTTTGTTATTGTACAGGGTGATTCAAAAACAATACCACAACTTTAAAAATGTGTATTTAATAAAAGAAACGTAATATAACCTTCTGTTATACATCATTACAAAGAGTGTTTAAAAAGGTTTTTTTCACTCAAAAACAAGTTCAGAGATGTTCAATATGGCCCCCTCCAGACACACGAGCAATATCAACCCGATACTCCAACTCGTTCCACACTCTCTGTAGCATATCAGGCGTAACAGTTTGGATAGCTGCTGTTATTTTTGATTTCAAATCATCAATGGTGGCTGGGAGAGGTGGCCGAAACACCATATCCTTAACATACCCCCATAATAAAAAATCGCAGGGGGTAAGATCAGGGTTTCTTGGAGGCCAGTGATGAAGTGCTCTGTCACGGGCTGCCTGGCGGCCGATCCATCGCCTCGGGTAGTTGACGTTCAGGTTTCATAATTAACCTTTTTCGTAGGACTCTCCATACAGTTGATTGTGGAATTTGCTGCTCTCTGCTAGCTCTGCGAGTCCATTTTCCTGGGCTGCGAACAAATGCTTGCTGGATGCGTGCTACATTTTCATCACTCGTTCTCGGCCGTCCAGAACTTTTCCCTTTGCACAAACACCAATTCTCTGTAAACTGTTTATACCAACGTTTAATACACCACCTATCAGGAGGTTTAACACCATACTTCGTTCGAAATGCACGCTGAACATCTGTCGTCGATTCACTTCTGCCGTACTCAATAACACAAAAAGCTTTCTGTTGAGCGGTCGCCATCTTAGCATCAACTGACGCTGACGCCTAGTCAACAGCGCCTCAAGCGAACAAATGTACAACTAAATGAAACTTTATAGCTCCCTTAATTCGCCGACAGATAGTGCTTAGCTCTGCCTTTTGTCGTTGCAGAGTTTTAAATTCCTAAAGTTGTGGTATTCTTTTTGAATCACCCTGTATTTTTATGTCATCAAATTGTAATTGTTACCAGTTCTTCAAATTAAGTATCATTTCACTGCACACTTTTCTGTTGGTCATAATATATGCACAGTATGTGAGAAGTTGGGACTGTTAGTGCTTGCACGTGTGTTAATAATTCAGCAAGGGACTAGATAACAGCATTGCTGGTTCTAAGGACAATTTCAAAAACTTTGTGAGTGCACAAGTGGTGGTTATGGACTTGCTATATTCTCCGCAAGACTCTTCGATGGTGATTGTGCACCTGCACAGTTGCAACAAATGGCTGCTGGCCGTCTCTACAAGGACTACAGTGGGTCTGCATCTTTGATGGCCCACCATTACCATTATTTCTACAAGGACTGCAGTGGGTCTGCACCTCTGGTGGCCCACCAATACCGTAATCTCTACCAGGACTACAGTGGGTCTACTCTGTGATGACCTACATACCAATATTCTTCAAACCTTTGACTGACTCTGCGGTGGGTTTGCTCTGTTATGGCCCATTAACTGTCTGCATGTCAAGAGTCAGCACTGTCTTTCTGTTGGAAGGACAACACTACTACTTCTTCAAGACTGCATGGAAATCCACTACTTCCGTGTGCATTTTCTTTTACTGCTCAGACTTTGAGAAAAACACTGCAATTTTACTGTGATGAACAATCTGGACTGTCTTTATGGACTGTAAGAAAATTTTTGCTTTTGACCAACATTGTATCATTAAGTGTGTGCCTTTGATTACTTTGTTATTCTAATTATGAAGAACTTTATCAAATCATTATTGGCCACTGCCCAAAACAATTTGTAAAATTTTTTGTGGGGAGCATGGCGGCTATGTAAGTAGGCTGTTTATGTTTTCTTATTGACAACGTTACGTAGCGCTCTGTATGAAAATCACTGGCTGTGCTGTGTGTAGTCTGTGGCTAGTTTGCATTGTTGTCTGCCATTGTAGTGTTGGGCAGCGGCAGCTGGATGTTAACATCGTGTAGCGTTATGCAGTTGGAGGTGAGCCGCCAGCAGTGGTGGATGTGGGGAGAGAGATGGCGGAGTTTTGAAAAATGGTTCAAATGGCTCTGAGCACTATGGGACTCAACTGCTGAGGTCATTAGTCCCCTAGAACTTAGAACTAGTTAAACCTAACTAACCTAAGGACATCACAAACATCCATGCCCGAGGCAGGATTCGAACCTGCGACCGTAGCGGTCTTGCGGTTCCAGACTGCAGCGCCTTTAACCGCACGGCCACTTCGGCCGGCTGCGGAGTTTTGAAATTTGTAAGACTGGATATCATGATCTGCTATGTATATTATGAGTTTTCAACACTATTAAGGTAAATACATTGTTTGTTCTCTATTAAAATCTTTCATTTGCTAACTATGCCTGTCAGTAGTTAGTGCCTTCCGTAGTTTGAACCTTATATTTATCTGGCAGTAGTGGCGCTCGCTGTATTGCAGTAGTTCGTGTAACGAAGATTTTTGTGAGGTAAGTGATTTGTGAAAGGTATAGGTTAATGTTAGTCAGGGCGATTCTTTTGTAGGGATTATTGAAAGTCAGATTGCGTTGTGCTAAAAATATTGTGTGTCAGTTTAAGCACAGTCATGTATAATTGTTCAAAAGGGGACGTTTCACTATGAAGAAATTTTGTCTGCATAAGATGCATATTTCAAAGAATCAGTCAATGTAGTTGTGAAAAGGTACACCTTCTTTCGTACAAAACGTATGGCAGGTCAAACTAATCGGGAGTGGGTTGCAACCTTGCACGGCCTTACTTGGGATTGTGCTTTTGAGTGTGAATGTGGACTCCCTTATTCAGATACTATGGTACGTGATGCAATTGAACAGAATGTTTCTGATGTTCGTATAAGGGAACAGATTTTGAAACTAGTCAATCCATTCCCTTCAACAAGTGATGGACATATTGGATCGGCAGGACACACTTGACTTTGCTCAGGGATCATTTGAAAATTCGCCACCCGTGTGTCAGGTTAACCGGCCCGCCAGGCGCGCTGCACGGAACAGTAAACAGCCCTCGCGCCTGGCCGCGCCGCTGCCGCCAGGCTCTCAGCCACGTGCACCGCGCAGGAAAGCAAATGCAGTGCTAAAATCATGCCCGCGGTGTGCTACTAGACATTCGCATGAGAATTGCCCGTCACGCCAGGCTATTTGCTTTCTCTGTAATAAAAAAGGACATGTTGAGAATGTTTGCCAGAAAAATCTCAGTTCGGAAACTCTCAACCATTCCAGGCCGTTTGCTTCGCGCCGAATTCGAACCAAGGATACTCAGGCTCGTGAAACTTCGCCCATGGAAATTCATGTAGTTTATTCCACTCCGCTCAGTGCCACTCTAACAGTGACTCTGTTCGTCCCTCAAATAGTGTGCGTCGACATCGCCGGAAATCCCGTCAAGTCGCAAGTGATTTTGTACCAGTGTCAGTTCACGTTGCACGAGACAGTCGCTCTTGTCGTCAGCAGGACAATATACTTTTTGTAGACTTGGACATTAACGGCAAAGTGATACCATTCCATCTCGATACTGGAGCTGCAGTTTCACTGATCAATCAAGACACGTACAAACAGCTGGGCACACCTCCGTTGCGTGCCGCAAATGTTAAGTTAACTAGTTATTCAGGTCAAGATATTCCTGTGTTAGGACAGTGCAGCCTTCTTGCAACATACAAGGGACAGACAAAACTTGTGTCATAGTACGTCCTTCGTTCTTCTTCTGCAGTGAACTTGTTTGGTTTCGATTTATTTCAGTTGTTTAACTTGTCTATAGTAAATCAGGTCCTATCAGTGAACCAGACTGTGCCTTCAGACAGTGTTTCTCGTCTGTGTGAAGAATTTGCAGACAATTTTGCACCGGGCCTTGGTTGCGCTAAGAACTATAAAGCACAAATTTGAACTGAAAGTAAATGCGCAACCGAAATTTTTCAGAGCGCGCAATGTTCGCCACGCATTGCGTGATGAGGTCGCAAAAACATTACACGATTTGGAATCACAAGGTGTAATTGAACGTGTGCAGGCTTCTCTCTGGGCATCACCCTTAGTAATTTTGTCGAAACCTTCCGGAAAATTGAGACTTTGTGTGGACTTCAAGGCAACAGTGAATCCGCAACTAGTGATTGCAACTTTTCCTTTACCCCAGCCGGAAGATCTTTTTGACAAACTGTGCCCAGGTAAATATTTTTCGAAGTTGGACCTAGCAGATGCGTACTTGCAAATACCGGTGGACGAAGAATCCCAGCGCGTTTTGGTGGTTAACACGCATCTTGTTTTGTATTGATTCAAACGACTGCCATTCGGGTGTGCATCCGCCCCTGCATTGTTTCAGCAATATCCCCAAACTGTTAGTGCGTCGGTCCCTACTGCAGCAACTTATCTGGACGATATTGTGATCTCCAGAAAGACGGAAGAAGAACATATGGCCAATCTCAGAACATTATTTCAGGTCTTGCGACAAAATGGTCTTCGCTTGCGTAAGGACAGATGTGTGTGTTTTGCCCGTGACTTACCCTATCTGGGCCATGTACTCAATGCCCAAGGCATACATCCGAGTCCAGAGCACCTCCGTGCCCTACAAGACTTGCCTTCGCCGCAGAATTTGAAGCAGCTACAGAGTGTGCTGGGAAAAATCAACTATTATAAATATGTGCCGCATGCCTCTTCCATTTAAGCTCCGCTTCATCGCTTACGCCGTAAAGGTGTTCCGTTCGTCTGGACGACGGAATGCGAAAGCGCCTTTCGCCAGTTGAAATCGGCGTTGCTTTCCAATACTTGCCTTACGCCTTTCGATCCCCAGACAAACCTTTGACATCGCTTTTTCATCCGAACAAGCCTTTACCTCCACGTACGTCACAGAAATTTATTCGCTGGTCTATTTTCCTCTCGCAGTACCGCTACGATATCTTGTACTGGTCCACTGCTAAGCACGTAAACGCCGATGCGTTGTCCCATTTGCCTGTTGCTCAGGATAGAGCATTCGATTCCTCCGAACTTGCTTGCATGTTCATTGATTCAGAAACCGATGCCGTGGTCGAATCGTTTCCGATTGCCACTGCCACAGCGGCCGACCCTGTCCTTGCTACCATTCTGCGTTTTGTTGCTACGAAATGGCCTTTGTCAAAGTCACGCATCGGGGATCCGTTGGTTTGCCGATTTTTTGCTCACCAGGAGAGACTTTTTGTTCCACGTGGTGTTTTGCTGTTGCGTTCTGATATTGATCAGTCCAGGGTCGTGGTCCCACGTTCGTTACAGTCCTCTGTCTTAGGGCTTCTCCACCAAGGACATTGGGGTATAGTGAGAACGAAACAACTGGCTCATCAGCACTGTACTTGGTTCGGATTCGATGCCGCGATTACGAATATGTGCTCTTCTTGCATGGTGTGTGCCGAACAACAGTCAGCCCCACCGCGGAAATTCATTGCAGGGCCAAAAGCCACTTCCCCTTGGCAACGCTTACACATCGATTTTGATGGTCCATTCTGGAACGCTCGATGGTTGGTTGTGGTAGATTCATTCGGTAATTTTCCTTTTGTTGTCCGGATGTCTTCCACGACGTCATCTGCCAACATCCAAGCGTTATCTGCTATCTTTAGCACTGAAGGCCTTCCACGGACTATTGTTTCCGACAATGGCCCACAATTCATGTCCGCAGAATTTCAGTCATTCTGAAAGGCCAATGGTATTCAACATCTGACGTCCGCGCCGTTTTCGCGAGTCAAACGGTGCCGCTGAACGATTGGTCAGAACTTGCAAGTCACAGATGTTGAAGTTAAAAAGAGTCGAATTCTCGGGAGGACGCGTTATTGCTCTTTTTGACCTCGTATCGCTCTCAGCTCCGAGATGGTCACTCGCCAGCTGAGTTGCTCCACGGTCGTCCTCATCGTTACTTGATGTCTTTGCTACATCCGCCGCATCAGGTTCCTGTGCAGCGGCAGACACCTGCTTTTGCTCCAGGCGACGTTGTCTACTATCGTTGGCTCGCAGGGCGCATTCTTCGCTGCCTCGGACGCGCTATGTGTCTGGTTTTGGGGGCCTCTGGTGAGGTGCGCCGGCATCTCAACCAGCTGCGCCTCTGTCGTCGCATGGGATCTGCCGCTCGCCGTCTGCTTTCAGCGACGGTGCCGTCCGGTCAGCGTCCTGGGGACCCATCTACTGGATCGCCTCAGCCCCAGGTGTTACCGACGCTGCCTTCCATTTTGCCTCATGGCGACGCGCCGCCGCCACTGCCGCCGCCGCCGGCGACGCCCGCAGTGGACGCGTCGTTGCAACCGCCGGGCGCCTCCCTGGGTCACGCGCTGCCGATCGCTTCCCGTGACCGGATGTCCTCCAACATGGAACTCTTGCCCCCTCCGGACCATATGTCGTCTTCACCCGTCGGGTGCCCCGGCCCGATGGAGGTCGACCCTTCGGCCCCTCCTGTCTCTCTGCGGGCGCATACACCGCATGTTGGCGTGCCCCCTGGAGCAGGTTTTCAGGCGTTTCCTAGCTCCCCGCGGTCCGAATGGCTGGGGGCGGGTGGCACAGTCTCGCCTGTTGTTAGGGCCCCCACCTCGTCGCATACGTCAATATGGGGTCCTCCCCACGGCGGGCGGAAGCCTTATGCCACAACCGTACGCCGATTTGCGAGGGAGGATTGTGGTGTCACTGCCAGACACCACACTTGCTAGGTGGTAGCCTTTAAATCGGCCGCGGTCCGTTAGTATACGTCGGACCCGCGTGTCGCCACTATCAGTGATTGCAGACCGATCGCCGCCACACGGCAGGTCTAGAGAGACTTCCTAGCAGCCGGCCGCGGTGCTCTAGCGGTTCTAGGCGCGCAGTCCGGAACCGCGCGACTGTTACGGTCGCAGGTTCGAATCCTGCCTCGAGCATGGATGTGCGTGATGTCCTTAGGTTAGTTAGGTTTAAGTAGTTCTAAGTTCTAGGGTACTGATGAGCACAGATGTTAAGTCCCATAGTGCTCAGAACCATTTGTACCATTTTTAGACTTCCTAGCACTCGCCTCAGTTGTACAACCGACTTTGCTAGCGACGGTTCACTGACAAAATACTCTGTCATTTTGCCGAGACGATCGTTTAGCATAGCCTTCAGCTACGTCATTTGCTATGACCTATCAAGATGCCATTATCAGTTACTATTGATATTGATTCATGTACCGTCAAGACCGACGTTCTTCATTAACGGATTAAAGTTAAGTATTCCACCAGCTACGTCCGTTTTTCTAAATTCTAATTTCCTTCTCCTGTTCCAGACCTCACGCCAGCCTGGGTGAGCTAAAACGCGTGCCTTTCGGCCTCCTCCTAGTAACACGGTGTTGGCTCTGCTGCCAACCAAAACAATAACATCCATAGAAACCAGAATCAGGATGATAAAAGATTACTAGTTAAAGGCTGCTTTTGTAAAAAGGATTGCGAGAAAGTTGATCAATATTACAAAGTACGCAAGAGAATACTATTTGGAAGAATAAATTTAGACCATTGGAGATTTTGTCGGCCAGTATATTGATAAACATATTATATATACTCATGAAAGCTATGGACACTTTGGTGTTTTTAAATGTTTAAACATATTACAGGAAAATGGAGACTTCCACAATATGGCAAAAAGAGTAAGAAAATTAATTTAAACTTGTGTTAGAAGCCTACGAATGCAGGTAAGTAGCAAAGCTTGTCATGGTCAGATTGAAAATGTACTACATTGTTGCTATCAGTTTATATGGCTAGTTACCATCAACAAAAGGAGAATACTGTGTTATATATGTCATAGTGTGCATAAAAGTATGCCTTCTAAGGAAGCATCAAGTGAAGCACTGGTTTCAAATATAAGAATGGATACCTGTAAAACTGATTTGTGATAATGGATCACTGTTTGTCTCTCCATCTTGGAAGGCATTTATTGAGAGGACTGGAATAAAACGCATTTTAATATTTGCCTATCATCTGGCTAGCAATCCTGCAGGGATATATAGGAGAAAGACTGATAAGTTGTGCAGGACCAATTGCAATCATAAACACCAGTCTTGACTCAGCTAATTTTGGAGATGCGATGAACAGTTTGCAACACAAATCCACAGGTTTTTCATCACATAAAATACCATTCGAAAAAAAATCGGACAATGTCATTAACAAATTTATTGAATTGCAGGACTGTAAAACTATTTCAGCACAAGAAGAAGTAACGAAGACACAAGCCTAATCAAGAAAGAAGAGATATGATGCTAGAGTTACAATAACACAGATGAAAAAAATGGCTCTGAGCACTATGGGACTTAACATCTGTGGTCATCAGTCCCCCAGAACTTAGAACTACTTAAACCTAACTAACCTAAGGACATCACACTCATTCATGCCCGAGGCAGGATTCGAACCTGCGACTGTAGCAGTCACGCGGTTCCGGACTGAGCGCCTAGAACCGCTAGACCACCGCGGCCGGCAACACAGATGAAGACAGAAGATTTAGTCTTAGCTAATACACATGAGAGATCCAAATTGTTAACTGTCGAGTTAAAAAAGTTCTTTGATACGTTATGTATGTAAGTCCATTTGAGATATTGACAAACCCAGACCCATATAAACGGATTCATCCGAAATCTGGCAAACTGCTTGGACTAAGGAATACAACAGATATGACATGTATTCACGGAGCTCAAAGAATGACTATGTAAATAAACTGAGGCTGCAAATTTAGTTGTTGATCGAAAGGAAAACTTTTCTCTGACAATATTTTTCATGTGCTATTTACAGTTGATGGCTTGGTTAAGAAAAACTCATTTAAATGTTGACATAAAATTTAATTGGCTTTTTGTGTTAATAAATTGTTTAAAACTTCAGGAGAACATACATTTGTACTGTGTGATGTGCCATGGCAGGCACAGGGCTCCTACTGTTGGAACATTTCTGCACATTAGTTTCTGTGCTACATACATTCCTATCCGATCCTGTTAGTCTTTTGGAAACATTTTCTTCTATTAATATTGTCATTCATAACTACTTAAAATTACTCAATTATACTGATACATCAAAAAATACACTGATTTAATGCTGATTCATTAATTAGATGCAGTTATTGAAAAGCACTTGTAATTCTGAGTGACACATAGTGTTTAATATTAGGAAGGTAGTGAAGAACATTGCCACTATTAACACTATTTGAAGACACTTAATGATACTGAACAACTGAATATTTGTTTATACTATGTGAAAAGTGAAACAGTTTGATAGAATATGCTACATAATGGATAGCGAGTGCTACACAATTTTACTGATTTCACATTGTTGTATAACGACAGAAACATACACTGTTCTAAATTTAGAAGATGATTGAGGTAATCTATACTCTTGAATAAATAGTGACCGAATATTTCTCATTTAAGTGGAGAATTAAAAAGACTTCTGCTCTCATGATATTTACCTAAATTTTCGCTATTTGATACATGTTTATGTGATCTACCATTGTAGATAATTATACGATTTACCTATATTCACTAATATTTTTGCAAGCTTATAAGAAACTTTCTAATAGTTTTATGTGTCATAATTAATACTCTCAATACCTGTGTACCATGTGATTGGACGAAATTGATATCCGATCACATTAAGTGATACTGATATCATTGCTATAGACCTACACAATGTACGTAGACGTATTTTTCTGCTATTACATATACAGTTATCATGTTGTAGAAATTAATGTGCATTCAGTTATTTGTTCCTCTGTATCAGGTACTACAAATTATGTACGCGAGCCCGTTTTTGCAAATAAATATTTCAAGCGCGTGTCATACTAGTTTTAACATGTCCTTTAGTTAATATTTTAACTGCAAGGAGCACCAAGCATTCGAGATTCTTATTTAATGAGCGATATCATGTGTGGTTTGCAAATCTTTGAGTGATGCGCCGTAAATGTGAATCTGTATTTCCTAAATGTCACAAATAATACGCAGATGCCTTAGTCCACGACGATGTTTTGTAGCAACAGCGGATAACGGAATACGGCGAAAAGCACCCTTGAAATCAGATTAGCCGTAAGATGAAGTGCCTCGATTCGCACAAACATTCGTGGTGCCGTAATACATAAAGCGCACCTCCGTTGACAGCCGCTGGGGTAACAGACAGTTCGGCGCCGTTCCAGCCTTCGGTGTGGCCCAAAGTGCCAGTCCCGTCCGAATACAAACATTTTGCATCAACGTGGTGTTTGCACTCACTTTAATAAGCCGCAGTATCATCATGCAGAAAACCAATCTCCCACAGGAACTGGTTACATTGTGTTGCTTTATCAACATTAGCCGTTCCAAAAACAAATTGGCGACTACTGCAACTTCTGATACACAGGCACCATGTAAATGCTTGCGCTTTCTCTCTCTCTCTCTCTCTCTCTCTCTCTCTCTCTCTCTCTCTCTCTCTGTCTCCACAGACAGACAAGTAAATCTCTCCATATATATAAAGGCAACACTCGTTCGTCTTCTGTTAGAATATTGATGCGCGGTGTGGGATCCTTACCAGGTGGGATTGACGGAGGACATCGAAAGGGTGCAAAAAAGGGCAGCTCGTTTTGTATTATCAAGTAGTAGGGGAGAGAGCGTGGCAGATATGATACGCGAATTGGGATGGAAGTCATTACAGCAAAGACGTTTTTCGTCGCGGCGAGATCTATTTACGAAATTTCAGTCACCAACTTTCTCTTCCGAATGTGAAAATATTTTGTTGAGCCCAACCTACATAGGTAGGAATGATCATCAAAATAAAATAAGAGAAATCTGAGCTCCGACAGAAAGGTTTAGGTGTTCATTTTTCCCGCGCGCTGTTCGGGAGTGGAATGGTAGAGAGGTAGTATGATTGTGGTTCGACGAACCCTCTGCCAAGCACTTAAATGTGAATTGCAGAGCAGTCATGTAGACGTAGATATAGATGTGGGCACATAGGCCATGTCCATCAAAACTGCAGGGATGGAAAATAAACTCAACCTGCGTACGCCCAACAAATTAATATTGATTCAGTTGATACCGGTGCACTCCTGGTACACAGGCACCATGTAAATGCTTGCGTTTTCTCTCTCTCTCTCTCTCTCTCTCTCTCTCTCTCTCTCTCTCTCTGTCTCCACATACAGACAAGTAAATCTGTCCATATATATAAAGGCAATGACCTCATGGACTGATCATCGCACAGGCTAAATTGCTAAGGCCACAAACTTGAAATATGGAGAGTGTGATGATCTTATACTGTAGGTACCATTCAAGAAATTTTTTTCGAAATTCCATACCTCAGTGGGTGAAACAGGAGATTAACGGTTTTTTAAAATTTTTGGTATTAATGCAGTTTTGAAGCTAGAACTACGAAAATTGGTATTTGGTCTCCCGGTCAGAAATAAAGAATACGTATTTCACCATTGGAAATTTAGCACCTTTGCGTATGAAATAGTTAGTAAAACCTTTTTCTAAAACATATCATTATTAAGGAACTACTAAAGCATTTCCCAAGCTACGTCTATGAAAATTGCTAATTGACTTCTCGGCTAGAAATAAAATATACGTGTTTCACTGTTTTTGGAAATTCAGCGCCTAAGGAGATGAAATAAGGAATGAAGGTTTTTATGGAATTCTAATTTTTTAAACAATTTTTGGACCTAAATTTATGACACTGCGTATTTGTCTTCTCGAGCAGAGATAAAATAACAACGAGTTTTAGTGGTTTGAGAAATTCAACCCCTAAAGGGGTGAAATACGGTCTGACTGATTCATTGACTCATCATCATCCAGGCGAAACCGCTAAGGATAGAAAGTTGAAATTCGGAAAGTGTTTTATCTTATAACGTAGGCATCGTTTAGCAAGGGATTGTTCGACACTCCATCACGAGGCAGAGAAAATCCCTGACCCCGCCGGGAATCGAACCCGGGAACCCGGGCGTGGGAAGCGAGAACGCTACCGCACGACCACGAGATGCGGGCAGCTCTATGAATGTTTATATTTGTCTTCTAAAGAAATATGTGTTATAGGACGAATGTTTCTGTGGAAATATCATTATAAGAAACGGTAGCATTAACAAATATATACGGCTCTAGCTGCCAGAGGCACTTTTTGGTCAGAAGTACATGCGGAAAAAGACCGTGCCTTAGTTCGCGTGCAGAGTTTGAAAGATAATGGAATTCGTGAGCAAAATAAAATTTCGATTGACGGAAAACAAAACATATCTGAGCAGACCATACAGTCAACGTGAGCGAGGCAGTGGGTGCTAAGTTATTTATAAATTTCAACTACACTCCTGGAAATGGAAAAAAGAACACATTGACACCGGTGTGTCAGACCCACCATACTTGCCCCGGACACTGCGAGAGGGCTGTACAAGCAATGATCACACGCACGGCACAGCGGACACACCAGGAACCGCGGTGTTGGCCGTCGAATGGCGCTAGCTGCGCAGCATTTGTGCACCGCCGCCGTCAGTGTCAGCCAGTTTGCCGTGGCATACGGAGCTCCATCGCAGTCTTTAACACTGGTAACATGCCGCGACAGCGTGGACGTGAACCGTATGTGCAGTTGACGGACTTTGAGCGAGGGCGTATAGTGGGCATGCGGGAGGCCGGGTGGACGTACCGCCGAATTGCTCAACACGTGGGGCGTGAGGTCTCCACAGTACATCGATGTTGTAGCCAGTGGTCGGCGGAAGGTGCATGTGCCCGTCGACCTGGGACCGGACCGCAGCGACGCACGGATGCACGCCAAGACCTAGGATCCTACGCAGTGCCGTAGGGGACCGCACCGCCACTTCCCAGCAAATTAGGGACACTGTTGCTCCTGGGGTATCGGCGAGGACCATTCACAACCGTCTCCATGAAGCTGGGCTACGGTCCCGCACACCGTTAGGCCGTCTTCCGCTCACGCCCCAACATCGTGCAGCCCGCCTCCAGTGGTGTCGCGACAGGCGTGAATGGAGGGACGAATGGAGACGTGTCGTCTTCAGCGATGAGAGTCGCTTCTGCCTTGGTGCCAGTGATGGTCGTATGCGTGTTTGGCGCCGTGCAGGTGAGCGCCACAATCAGGACTGCATACGACCGAGGCACACAGGGCCAACACCCGGCATCATGGTGTGGGGAGCGATCTCCTACACTGGCCGTACACCACTGGTGACCGTCGAAGGGACACTGAATAGTGCACGGTACATCCAAACCGTCATCGAACCCATCGTTCTACCATTCCTAGACCGGCAAGGGAACTTGCTGTTCCAACAGGACAATGCACGTCCGCATGTATCCCGTGCCACCCAACGTGCTCTAGAAGGTGTAAGTCAACTACCCTGGCCAGCAAGATCTCCGGATCTGTCCCCCATTGAGCATGTTTGGGACTGGATGAAGCGTCGTCTCACGCGGTCTGCACGTCCAGCACGAACGCTGGTCCAACTGAGGCGCCAGGTGGAAATGGCATGGCAAGCCGTTCCACAGGACTACATCCAGCATCTCTACGATCGTCTCCATGGGAGAATAGCAGCCTGCATTGCTGCGAAAGGTGGATATACACTGTACTAGTGCCGACATTGTGCATGCTCCGTTGCGTGTGTCTATGTGCCTGTGGATCTGTCAGTGTAATCATGTGATGTATCTGACCCCAGGAATGTGTCAATAAAGTTTCCCCTTCCTGGGACAATGAATTCACGGTGTTCTTATTTCAATTTCCAGGAGTGTATATTCAAGAGTGACCGATAGTTTAATCAGTGAACGTAGAACCCCAACCAACTGTAACGAACATTTCAGCATCTCTGTACTAAACGACGGAAACGTTTTAGCTGTGTATAGCATATAGCATTGTAGTTTTTTATTTAGGAGCGCTGTACTCCATTTACATGGTTCCACCTCTCAATCCTTATAAGGAAATAGACAATTTGTCTTAGTAATCTGCCAGATTATTTACACGAAGACGTGGATTACCATCCTAGTCTCACATTGTAAGTCAGTTGCTACCCAACCCATTCCGTTTGCACTTAGCCTTACGAAAGAAAGAGACATATCGCGCGTAATCAGGATATTTTACGTAGTTGCAGAAGCTGTAAAACACACATTTTGAGGGTCAAGAAACGATTTTTTTTATGTGTTACTTGAGATTTGAAAAACAGTATTAACATGCAAACTGTAATGGATAATATTGTACCGGCACTGGCGTGAAAACACCACGATACAATCATTTCGGCACAAAATAGTCGAGAATGGCTCGACTACAAGCCCCGGGCAATGAAACCGTGAAGAGGAAACGAAACTGGATGTGCGTGTCAATCTAGGGGGAGAGCAGACAGACCGAATAACGCGTACGTATGAGCACGAAACAAACACATGGCGCCCAGCAGGAGTTACAGAGTAACCAAACACACCGAAACACAGCGCTGCGCGAAGCGAAGGTCCGGTCCGAGGTTCACTGGCGGAGAAAAAGAATTGTACGCCGGTAAGTGGCGTCGACTTTCATCCCACGTTGCCACTTGGGGGATAGAAGGTGTAGTGATAATAGTTTAAACGTCGTCCGCCAACGGATAGCGTAGTGGTACAGCTATCAGAGCGCCACCTGTATCTACACTTTAAAAGGGAATGCTTACAGCCAGCGTTACCATTCCACCGAAATGCACCCGTGCTTCCTACAGCCACCTGAGCGAGTTTGAAAAGGGTCAAATTCCGGACTTCCGAGTGGCGGGATCGTCTTTTCGGAGAATTGTCAACAAGTTGGTGGTGTTATGCCACTTGTGCAATGATGTTGGTATCAGTGGTCACGTGAACACTGTCACACCAGTAGACGAGGTGCTGGACGTCCATCCAGCACAGACACCGGTTAGGTTCGTCGTACTGTAAGAGCAGCAGTGGCATATCGTACAGCTACCACAGCACAGATAAGAGGCTTGTTAGCATAGCCATGTCAACACGATCTGTTTCAGCTGTTATTATCGATGGACCACAGGTACTCAACCTCTAGCCTGTCTTCCACTCACGTCACAGTATCCACGTGTACGGCTCAGACTGGTGCCTAGAGAGGATCATCTGGAAGGTGGTATGACGCGTTGCGGTCTTCGGCGATGAAAGCATATTCTGACTGCAGAAAGTGATGGTTGTTTGCAAGTACGGCGTAGATCTGGTCAGCGCTGCCTCGTAGAATTCTTTGTCCAAGACACGCTGGCTCCAACCCTGGCGTTACAGTCTGGGATGCGACAAGCTACAACTCTTATTCACGTTTGGTATTTCTCAAGGGGACGGTAATCAGCGCTCGGTGGTTCGTTCTTTTGTCTTTCTTGTAACAGGAAGATGATTTGTTGTTCCAGCTGGATAATGCTCGCTCATACACTGCCCTTGAAACTCAGTGTGCTCTGCAAGACGTATAGCAACTTCCCTGGCCAACACAATGCACGATCGACTGGATGTCAGAGTCAGCGGCTGCATTACTACCCGTAGGAGCTACACCACATACTAATATGGGTGTTTCAGCATGGATCCATACCAGGTACCTCAGAACCGCTTCAGCTACTGAACTGTATGTGTTATCATCTGATGTACTCCTTAGCACTGTTTAAACAATAAAATGTGAGGGAACTGGAAACCTCTGAAACATTGCACTAGTTTTTTTCTGGTATTGTGTTTTAGGGCCGTGTAAGAACTACAAAGCGTGACCTATTTCTGATGGAAGGTAAACACCAGGGTCAGTGACTCTACCCATAGAACAGTTAGTGCACTACCCCTTTCACAGTCTTCTGCACCATTCTGCTGCAATACCTGTGCCAAATTCTATCTCTGAAAGCTTTGTTGAGGATAGTCTACATGAGCTAGTTATAAAAGTAATTAATGAAACTTTTTTCCGGAAAAGTTCACTAATTACTTTTTTCGCTGGAAAACTGATCTTGCGTTGTGAGGCCACATAGTGAATATTGTATGTATCCATCCACATCATCACTTTTAACAAACATGTTTTCACTTATATTAATAAAAGAGGTTATCATTTGGGGCAGCATACGCACTCGGCATGTTTTAGAAATGTCTGAAACGATTAATTCAGAAACTAGATGTCCTAGGTGTGCTAGTAATCTTGATTATGATGTCACTGGTGTAAATGACCAGAATTATTTCAATAAATTGTGAACACTTTCCGACAGATTAAACAATGAGTCCTAAAACTTAATCACAATAATCGTATGTTTCCTAATGACCAAACACGATACTTATGCAGTTATAGTGGAATATTATCAACTCACCAATCTTTTGAAGTCATACACTTTTTTACGAGCACCCTAAAATCTGAAAGAATTGCTGGCTTCCCTGCTTCAACCATTACGAAAAATATAGGCCATCTAGAACTGATAAAATACACAGCCTACACAGGCCTAGCTAAGAAGGCTTCCCGTACATACCGTCTTCGAAATACAATACAGCATTCGTTACACTAAAACTGAAACTACCATCGGCCCCTCCACTTGCGCCCATAATGCTATGCGATCAGTTACACTTGTCCTAGTGGCAGCTAGGATTAGTTGGATTAGGTGATATTATCGACCACAGATATTCTGTTGGACAGGAGTAACAAACTGCATATCGGTCAAGGCGCTGAACTAGCCTAAAGTAAACTGTGCACAGAGAAAAACAGTCTTAACGATATTAGACACACCAAAAAATGTTTTGCATCGCCGCCGATTCCCAGAAGCTAGACGTTGACTTTCGATATTGTATCACAGACAAAGCCCCTTTGACTGTTCAGAGATGTCACTAAACTCGCCGAAAGAAGTAAACAACCATGCATGATCAGCGGCTATTAGACGGAGGGGATCCGACTACAGATCAGTTTCAGTCATTCCACAAGGGAGGACTTACACAGCTCGTGTTGTCTGTAGTTCAACCATGCCTAGACGGTCAATAACGAGGTTAGATCGCGTCCGAATTGTTACTTTGTGCCAGGAAGGGCTCTCAACAAGGGAAGAGTCCAGGCGTCCCGGAGTGAATCAAAGCGATGTTGTTCGGACATGGAGGAGATACAGAGAGACAAGAACTGTCGCTGACATGCCTCGCTCAGGCAACCCAAGGGCTACTACTGCCGGATTACCGCTACCACCGGATTATTGCATGGAGGAACCCTGTCAGCAATGCCAACATGTTGAATAATGCTTTTCCTGCAGCAACAGGACGTCGTGTTATGACTCAAATTGTGCGCTATAGACTATGCGTCATGCGCACCTTCACTCCAGACCTCCATGGCGAGGTCCAGCTTTGCAACTACGACACCATGCAGCGCGGCACAGACGATCCTAGGAACAAGCCGAATGGTCCGATCAGAATTGGCATCACGTTCTCTTCACCGATGAGTGTGGCATATGCCTTCAACGAGACAATCATCGGAGACGTGTTTGGAGACGACCCGGTCAGGTTGAACGCCTTAGACGCACTGTCCAGCGAGTGCAACAAGGTGAAGGTTCCCTGATGTTCTGGGGTGGCATTATATTCGGCCAATGTACGCCGCTGGTGGTCATGGAAGGCGCCTTAACGGCTGTACCATGCGTAAATGATATCCTCCGACCGATAGTGCAAACATGTCTCAGCATATAGGTGAGGCACTCGTCTTCATGGACGACAGTTCGTGCGCCCATCGTGCACATCTTGTGAATGACTTCCTTCAGGATAACGACATCGCTCGACGAGAGTGGCCAGCATGTTCTCCAGACATGAACCCTATCGAACATGCGTGAGATACGTTGAAAAGGACTGTTTATGGACGACGTGACGCACCAACCACTCTGAGGGATCTACGTCGAATCGCCGTTGAGGTGTGGGGCAATCTGGATCATCAGTGTCTTGATGAACTTGTGGATAGTATGCTATGACGAATACAGGCATTCATTAACGCAAGAGGACGTGCTACTGGGTATTAGAGGTACCGGTATGTACAGCAATCTGGACCACCACCTCTGAAGGTCTCGCAGTATGGTGGTACAACATGCAATGTGTGGCTTTCATGAGCAATAAAAAAGTCGGAAATGATGTTTATGTTGATCTCTATTCTAATTTTCTTTACATGTTCCGGAACTTCGGAAGCCGAGCTGACGCAAAACTTTTTTTGGTGAGTGAATATACCGTACAGGACAAAACCTTCTGCTTCTGCAGAGTTAAATCCTGCCTGATTTATACCCACAAAACGCTTGTAGTATCTGAAATAGTATCTCACAGAAACATACCAGCAATTAAAGTACTCAATAGTGTTTAAAAATGCATATGAGAAATTTTTTAGAAGTAAACTCCGAAACATGCTAGTCCTCACACAAGTATTCCTACTTACCAATAGCTCCAAACAGGAAATCGCCAAGCAGAATATCGTCTGTTTGCAACCACACAGGTTTTTTAGCTCAGTCAATAGACACATTAACGAATAATTCACAGAGACTGAACTTCTGATCACGCAAGTCATGGAATTAGGTAGGGGTAAAATATTCTGTTTCACTGGCAACATACAGCAGCATACAAAGATATGAGAATAGTGCGCGAGTAATTCTTCTTAGTTGTTGTTCTTAACCAGATCTATAGTTATCTACATGGACCACTCCAAAAAATTTCATGGTTCCATAGCAGAATAGATGATTAACATTAGGAGGTGCCCTAGATAGACATCGGCTACTTTTGATGTCACTCATGATGGACAAATGAATTCAATAGCCATCAGAGATATTAGCTTCCCGCTATCCCATAAACATTTGTGTCTTAGGTGGTCATACGGGCAGTCATTGTCAGCAGTACCAGAGCACCGCCAACAGTACCACTGACATTAACATTGCCTTTCCCGCCCCCAGTAGTGAATATTCAACATTCCCCCCGATCTTATTTCCTCTGGTTTGCATCGCCAACTCTGAACTCTACTATACTCTCGCCAATGCAGTCGTTGGCATTTGGTAGGCTGCCCATCTACAAGCATAATGACGTCTCAGAGATTATGCCCAAAATTACAGGACATCTTGCGGTATCTACATCTACATCTACATTTATACTCCACAAGCCACCCAACGGTGTGTGGCGGAGGGCACTTTACGTGCCACTGTCATTACCTCCCTTTCCTGTTCCAGTCGCGTATGGTTCGCGGGAAGAACGACTGTCTGAAAGCCTCCGTGCGCACTCGAATCTCTCTAATTTTACATTCGTGATCTCCTCGGGAGGTATAAGTAGGGGGAAGCAATATATTCGATACCTCATCCAGAAACGCACCCTCTCGAGGTGAACCCTGAAGTCACGTCTACAAGCTGCCGGCATCGTAGTGAATATAGGTCAACATTGGTGGCTCGATAGGACCTACAGCCATTGCTCTTCCGATTCTTCATAAGTGAAATCGCTTGAGAACGTACATGCCAATTTCGTTGGGGAGTGAAGCGTAATAGCACAGACACAGAGGAGTAAATAAAAGAACCCAGTTGATGCTACTGGCAGCCTGTCAACGTAATGACCAACGATTGTGACGGATTGTTAGAACACCTATCAATTCTTAACTTGATCCCAAAGTCTGTCGTGATTTTTAACAACCAGTAATACTGACTGGATAAGCCAACTAAAAAGGGGGGGGGGGGATGTATTTATACTAATGTTTGCGGAAGATACGTTGCAGAAAGATATTTATTGTAACGACACACTGTATATGGAGGTGCTGGAGGACATGGAATCTTCCAGCCACGGATGCGTGAGCGGCGACAGCGGGACTACATCAGCAGCCATGGAGCACTGGGTGCCAATGCTGCAATATGAAGCCTTTGAAACAGGGATTTTGATCCGCAGTTATCTCTTCAACATGCATTCTTGTCAACATATGTAACTGAATCTGGACAAGATTTTGACTAATGTCTGATACCGAGTTGGAATTAAATGATATATTTGAGGTCAGTTATGGAAACAAGAGATGCAGTGAATGCAATACATGTTTTCGCAATATACCAGCTTGAGTTACAGAATTTATGTTTTTGTAATTGGTACTACTGTGTTACTGAAGTAATGACGTTTGCAGTGCATACTGATTTGAAGTTATTAGTCTGAACATTTTAATTCAAGTACGAAGCAGTTACGTGAGTAAAAGTGAAGGACAGTTACTCGTGGGGGCCCTATGTAGATTCTTCGATAGTTAAAAGTGCTTTGATCGTGGTTTGTGAGACAGGTTAATCAATAATACACAGTCAGATTTTAATCAGTTTCTGCATCTACATATACGTGATTGCTCTGCTATTCACAATCAAGTGCCTGGCAGAAGGTTCAATGAACCACCTTCAACCTGTCCCTCTACTCTTCCACTCTCGATCGGCACATGGGAAAAACGCGCACTTAAATTTTTCTGAGTGAGCCCTGATTTCTCTTATTTTATCGTGATGATCATTTCTCCCTATGTAGTTTCAATATAAAAGCTGAACATTACACTTTTACTAGGAACATAGAGAGAGCCCCTTTTGCTATTGATCGCTAGTGGATCGATATGTGGCACATGGCGTCAGCCAGGATGCGTGGTTATGAACCTTATTTCACACTTCACATAAAAGGAGACTACACACAGAATGCAGCTGTAAGTTTTGTAATACACGCATTCCGTCCTCATCAGGATGTACCTACTATGTAACTAAATCTTATTCAGATGTACTTGTAGTTTGTCGACTGTATTTACAATGTTACTGGTTCTGATGTTGACGACATTTCGCGATACGACACGAACGTCACTCGGTACCACTCACTGCAGTGATAGTATTTATGTGCAATCCCATCAGCGTTACAGATTTTCAAAGCTTACTGTGTGTTTGCCTCGTGTTTCTTTCATAAAAAACTATGTTAATTAGTCAACTGTACTTAGGTGAATACCGTCTGTGTTGAGTTCATATATCAAGGGGCAGAGCCAATGTATAATAACTAGTTCTCTACTTGCGTCTTTGAGTTTTAAAGACAGACTACATAATGGATTAGACGTAAATTATTGTAAACTCGAACTTACTGCAGTACGTTTTCCCAGCTGTTTGGGCCCGTATTTGATAAACGTCAGCCTGTTTATCTTACGTCTGAAGCCCAGTGTTTCATTCGAAGTGCTGTACTTTGATGTCTAGTACGTCCTACATTTACTTTGAATATCTTGTGATTTGCTGTTCGCTCCTAACGTGGCCACTCTCGGCCAATTGTTTAATTTTTTAATTCACACTATGTTCGACCTTTAAGCGATTTATCTAATGCTCCTAAACATGGTAACTCATAGGAGAACTACCACTGAAGTACACAACTTCGGGCACCTTGAACCGTGATTTATTTTCAAAGAATATTCTTAAGAATTTATTTTATTTACTAGCGATTCATCAAGAACATTAACACATTTAATCACACTATGTAAACATGGAAGTAGTAGCCAGGGAGTAACTGATGAAATCATAATCCAATTCCTTTTAACAAATGGGAATTTCATTCACTTTAATAGTGCCTAAAAGCTTATTTTTTTTTAAGAAACAGATTTATAACTATAATCAGACAGCACCCTCTAAATATCAAAGTTACAATTTATTCAGAGGCAGAGACAAACAGGTTTTGACTATGTGGGCTTTCGGGCAGAGAATCTTGCCGCTCTCTTTTGACATGGCCGTAGTTACGACCGCTCACAACAGCCTCTGAAAGACTACACTGATGCAAATCTGCAACACAGCAGATAACTTTAAACTAAGAGTTTTAACAATTTACACAAGCACACAAACTATGCACCCACCTGTAGGAGGGATGGAAATGGAACAAACACTAACAATTAAAATATTAACCTTGTCACCGAAGGTGCAACTTGATTTTAACTTCTAAGAAAAGTCTTAAGGTGAAAGGGTGGCAACTTTATATGCTTAAATGATCATTTGAATAAAAGCCCATGAAATGCAATCTTATATAACATTCTACAAGGCTGGCCAAACAATAGTTAAGATGCTCTACAGTACAGAGATACCGCCTCTCAAGATCATATGCAATAATATCATAGTTTCCAAAGATCAAAACATATTTCAGGTATTACGCCGTAACACTCCAAGCAATAAATTCGTTAACACACCAAATCCGACAAACATGGCAGAGGCAGCTACTAAAGTATGGTAGATTGTTAGGGAGATTACCAAACAACCCGAACCGCAGGTTGCTCTAACCCACCCCTACTCCACAAGGGAAAAACGAACCACCCAATTTATAAACAACCACCTTCCAGCGGGTGGGCAAACGGAGAAAAATGGTGGGACGACCCCAAAGCAAAACGACTGGTGACCTCACCAAGAAAATAAGTACAATTTAACAAGAGTAAATCAAACAAGATATCACCAATCACTTAACTTCTAATAAACTGCGATTTCTCTAGAAGACCTGGCGCAGCACCCCCAAATCGCTCTCCCGAACCGTCCGCTGCCAGCCGCTTCAACGGACGCCGGAAGGCGCGCCGATCTCCCGTCTCACGGTGTCGAAGCTCGCACCGGCCAGACCGATGTCGTGGGTTGACTCCTGTTGCTCTTGTGTCAACCGCGAAGTCACTACCCCTCGATATACGCCGCGGCGCACTGGACTCACGTGGCGACCTCACATGCGCCGACGCTCAAGACGGACAAGTCATCTTGTGTCTCAGTGCTGGACCGACCAACCGATCGATCCAACCGCCAATGACCATTGCCTGAGCGAACTCGAGCAGACTGGCGGCCTAACGCGCAGACTCAGATGCAGGAACTAAGCCCCGACCGGGCGACCACTCGCTGAGTTCTCTTACTGGCGGAGTGGAAAGACTCTCATTTTTCCGGCTTTAAAGGTTGATCCGAACGACAGACATACTAGCACTCCGAACGACAGACAGACAGTAACTGCCTAACAAATGCGGACGAGAGACAGTTTAGCAAGCTGGGGCGAGAGACTGACCCAGACGGACTCCCTGGCCAGTTCACAGCGCCCCTTAAATGCACGTGAAAAGGTGACCTTTCCCCTTTCCCACCAGAGGGAGACACCAAAGTTGCGATTGCCACAGCGGCGCCACCGCCAGAAACGGAGGGCGACTGCTTCACACAACGCGCAGCGGCGCGCTATTCAAAATAGCAATTTTTACCACGGCTCACACCTGTGGACACTTCATTTAGTTTTCCTAGCGTGCAATAGAAAATAACGAAACATTTGTGGAGTCGTTCATTGTAAAAGGTATAATTAAATACAATAGTTTCTGCTAGACGTTGCCAGTTCTGCCGTCGACCTGCCCATATCAAGGGGCTACCAACAGTGTCTTCTCAACGATCCTTCAGAGAACGCTGTTGCATATCGGCCTCCGCAGGAGGTTCGTGGTTCATACAGCCATGCTGGCTGCTTTTCATTGGCGACGAAGGCTGGAGTTTGCACGTCAGTACCACAACTAGACGTCTTCTGAGTTGCGATAGGTGGCATTTCCTGATGATTCATGTTTGCGCTCCGTCAGACAGATGGACACGTTGGTGTGTACAGCGTGAAAGCTCTGAAACCGAACACCACGCTACAATAATGTGAAAGATCCAGGCCAGAAGCAGTTTCTGGGTGATTTGAAACCATAATGAATCAAAAGAAGTGTGCATCTATGCTATTTGCTTTTCCTTAGCACGACGGCATCTACCAGCAGGACAACACAACGTGTCAGACAGCTAGCAGTGCACATGCGTGGTTAGAAGAGAACAAAGGCGAATTTACAGTACCGCCCTGGTCTATATTTTTAGCATTTATTATTTAATGACTGATTATAGAGTTTTTGTTGAGAATTCACCAGATTGAAACTCAAGTGAGAATCTCTGGGATCACCTCCATCAGGCTGTTTGCGCCACGGATCATCATCAATCGAGAAATGTAGCGCAGCTAGCCACGGCTTGTAGTCTGTACGGCTCCTCGTCCCTGTAGGTACCATTCAGAAACTTACTTAGTCCCTCCTACCGCACGTCTCGCAGCGGTCCCACATGCAGAAGGTGTTACAGGTGGTTACAGAAAAGTGACTGGACAGTGTCAAATTTAACTTTTCGAAATACAAGTAACGCATGAACTAACCAAATCTGATACTGTTGCTCGTCGTCAGTACTGAAACTGGCAGTTGGAATCCGTCCGCTATGGAGAACTGGAACCTTAAATGCTCATTTTTTCTGATACATGGATGCACACATTGTGGTACGTAACCCGCAGAACAATCCACCTCGAATCATCATCATTTACATTATAAAGTCTCTGCATCTGTTGAAAAGAGGCTGTGTAACAATAAATTATAGATCAAAATTTTCCACCATAAGATAGCTTCTTATTTCAAACAGTGCAGTGCAACCTCTTGTTTTCCTTTATGAGATAACTAACAAAAACACTACTGGCCAGTAAAATTGCTACACCACGAAGATGACGTGCTACAGAAGCGAAATTTAACCGACAGGAAGGAGATGCTGAGATATGCAAATGATTAGCTTTTCAGAGCATTCACATATGGTTGGCGCTGGTGGTGACACCTGCAACGTGCTGACATGAGGAAAGTTTCCAACCGATTTCTCATACACAAACAGCAGTTGACCGGCGTTGCCTGGTGAATCGTTGTGATGCCTCGTGTAAGGAGGAGAAATGCGTACCATCACGTTTCCGACTTTGATAAAGGTCGGATTGTAGCCTATCGCGATTGCGGTTTATAGTATCGCGACATTTCTTCTCGTTGGTCGAGATCCAATGACAGTTAGCAGAATATGGAATCGGTGGGTTCCGGAGGATAATACGGAACGCCGTTCTAGATCCCAACGGCCTCGTATCACTAGCAGTCGAGATGACAGGCATCTTATCCGCATCGCTGTAACGGATCGTGCAGCCACGTGTCGATCCCTGAGTCAACAGATGGGGATGTTTGCAAGGCAACAACCATGTGCACGAACAGTTCGACGACGTTTGCAGCAGCATGGCCTATCAGCTCGGAGACCATGGCTGCCGTTATCCTTGACGCTGCATGACAGACAGGAGTGTCTGCGATGGTGTACTCAACGACGAACCTGCGTGCACGAGTGGCAAAATGTCATCTTTTCGGATGAATCGAGGTTTTGTTTACAGCATCATGATTGTCGCACCCGTGTTTGGCGACATCGCGGTGAATGCACATTGGAAGCGTGTATTCGTCATCGCCACACTGGCGTATCACCCAGCGTGATGGTATGGGGTGCCATTGGTTACACTTCTCGGTCACTTCTTGTTCGCATTGACAGCACTTTGAACAGTGAAAGTTACGTTTCAGATGTGTTACGACCCGTGGCTCTACCCTTCATTCGTTCCCTGCAAAACCCTACATTTCAGCAGGATAATGCACGACCGCATGTTGCAGGTCCTGTACGGGTCTTTATGGATGCGGAAAATGTTCGACTGCTACCCTGGCCAGCACATTCTCCAGATCTCTCACCAACTGGAAACGTCTGGTCAATGGTGGCCGAGCAGCTGGTTCGTCACAATACGCCAGTCACTACTCTTAATGAACTGTGGTATCGTGTCGAGGCTGCATGGCCAGCTGTACCTGTGCACGCCATCCAAGATCTGTTTGACTCAATGCCCAGACGTATCAAGACCGTTATTACGGCCATAGGTGGTTGTTCTGGGTACTGATTTCTCAGGATCTATGCACCCAAATTGCGTGAAAATGTAAACACATGTCAGCTCTAGTATAATGTATTTGTCCAATGAATACCCGTTTATCATTTGCATTTTTTCTTGGTGTAGCAATTTTAATGGCCAGTAGTGTATTTGACCAGACCTAAGCTTGTTTGAAGCAGGAGAGTCAAAGATCGCACACTGCCAGTTGGTCCAGCACAGTATTATTAGACGCTTTTTGTGACTGAATTGTTCGAGTAACAGTATCGGATGTAGGCGTCAGTTATCATGAAGCGGAGTTAACTCTCTGGGGAGCACTATTCCACAATAGTTGTTTTCGGCAGACTTGCTGACCCAGATACATTCTTCATTGTCCGATTGTTATCTACTAGCGTTCATCCTTCAGCAGCCAAAATAAGAACAGCAGCACGTTGGTTCTGTTAGGATGCGTTTGGAAATAACGTCGCGTAGTTCATATTTCCGTATTTACCACATGCACTTTGGAAAGACACGAATGCCACTCTAATGCCTCGTCGCGGGGCGATGTAGCGCAGTGGTTAGCACACTGGATTCTCATTCGGTAGGACGACGGTTCCAACCAGCTTCCGGCCATCTAGATTTAGGTTTTCCGTGATTTCTCTACATCACTTGAGGCAAATGCTGGGATAGTTCCTTCGGAAGGGCACAGTCGATTTCCTTCCTCATCCTTCCCTAATCCGAACTAGTGCTCCACCCCTAATGATCTCGATGTCGACGTTAACGCTAACCTCCCACTACTCCTCCGCCTACATGTCGGTGCTTACATACCCGCATCGGAGTCGGGCTATGTTCCACATACACTTCAACAACGCCCTCACACAGAAACTTTTTGATCGCACCTGAAATGAGGCAGCGTAGCGGAGAACTACTGGAAGTTGTGTAACATCACAAGGCTCGCGGAGGCGAGCTACTGCTGTCAACAGCAGCTCTGTATGTGGCCGATGTGGCAGCCCCAGATACTGCAGCGGTTGTCACAGGTAGGATGAGCGGCGAGTGAGTTACATACGCTTTCGCAGGCAGGCAACCCGCAGCACTTTGATATGTGACGTGTGGTGGAATCACAAGGCGCCAGCCAGATACTACACTCCCCCTCCCTTCGGAAAAGAGTGCGGAGCCATGTCACTGCACAGATGGTGGCTGAGGCGGAGGCGACAGCTAAGCGTGCTGCAGGAAAGAAGTCATAAATCAAAACGTCATGCCTGATGTTGACGTTTCACTGCAGCAAAAATTTAGTAAGCAATATATTTTAAATTCTTTCACTGTGCTGTGGGGGCTGTCTGGGAGAAAAAAAATTGTAAATGTTCGAAATCATGTGTAAGGTTTGTTGGAAGTTGCAAAGTGCTCTCTTTCTCAGATATTACATGAATAAAGTCGAGACATTGCCTCAAGACACGTACACAGTTTTTGACTTTGAGTCTTGACTTATTGTGTTGAACGTTTAGCGTATCATTATACTTTAATAACCAGATAATGACAGCATTTTAAATTTTTAAATTCAGACAATAATATCGAAAATAAAATTTTTGTTGTACTTGGAAACTGTTAGACAGGAAACCTGCATCTGGGACTGGGTGACTGACTTACTCTCCTAGTAATAGTGACAATACGCAACCAGTCGGTTTTTGATTTATTGTGCCACTAAACAGTTTTAGAAACACTGCAGGGTGATGATCAGAAGGAAGTTAGACTGGAACATTCTCTTCTTGACCACACGTCGCTTGACGATAGGGCTGTGGTGGCTACAATGCCTCATGGTATCCATGACAAATTTATTCCGATAAAGGACATTTAAGACAATTAACACACACAGTATTTACAGCATGGCGCAAAATAGTTGACACATTTCAACATTGGATAAAAATTGCAACACTCGCTAAATTTCATTCAATTTTCGCTCCAGTATGTTTTCGTTCACCGAAATGTCTGTCGATGTCGTGTTGCCTTAGTATCACCAGTCCCTTGTTTCGCAATTAGCGTTTCACCATGGCCGAGTATGGACGTTTATCTGTTCAGCAGCGTGTTAAGGCAGTTCTTATTTATACTGAAATGAAAAGTGTCACAGTAACGCAAAGAAGATTTAGGAGAATATTCCACACACGATGGGCTCCATAAAGGAAGACGTTTCTCCGATTAATGAGAAAATACGAAGAAGAAGAAGACAGATTGTTGAAAGGGAAAGCCCTCGGGCACCGACTGTTCACTTTGCGGAAAACATTGCAGCTCTCCGGGCCGCCACTCAGCGAAGTCTCAACAAGCAATCCCGGCGGGTAGTCGTTCTGAACACATAATTGTGCAGACTGATGTCGAGTTTTTCCGTTACAAAATAATAGTGTTACAAAAGCTGAATGAGCGGAACAAACTGAGAAGACTGAACGATTCATTGCGGGTAAGGAGGGAAAGTGAAAATAATTTTCACCACGGCGAAGCTCATATTCAAGTCAATGGAGCAGTTAAACAAAATGTTGAATTTTGGAGTAGAGAAAAACCACAAAATGTTCTTGAGAAAATGTCGCATGGGGAAAAGTAATAGTGTGGGTAGCTCTATCCAGTCACGGCCTAATCAGACGAGTGTGTTCCAATGCCGACAGATACAGCACAATATTGGAAAATGATTTTTGCCACATCTTCTTGCCACCAGTCTTCCACTTAACAGCCAATGACTTATACAAGATGGTGCGACACCTCATACGGCTAACGCTGTACTGGATGTTCCATAGGATATATTCGGCAATCGTATGATGTTGCATCTGTACCCGCAGCGCCATCGTGGGGGCAATCTTTTAACGCCTTTCAAGTCAAAATTTTAGCACATGTGATTTTTTTTTTGGGGGGGGGGGCGTGGGAGGAGGGGGGAAGGGTACTTGAAAGAGAAACTGTTCCCTTTGAGACCATAGAATATCATGAAAATGCGTTCTCGGATAGTGCAGTTGATCAACGAAACAAATGAGACTTGTGCCGAAATGTTGTGAGGAATATGTGTACTCGTTTCACGGAGTTGTCCGCTACAATGGAGCGCTTATTGAACACTTGATGAAGTGAAACGCGTTTCAATAGACCCAAACCACATGTATGTTAAACCTGAAATTTTTTGCTTCAGAACGTAAGTGTTATGACAATACTAAATATGTACAGTATTTGTGCGCCACCTTGAATGTGCTCTTAATTTGACAGCACAGTTGCATTCATAAACATTCATAACGGATAAAATGAAGTATCCGAATTGATCAGTCGATGCACAACCATTGCTTTCTGTATGCTTTTGTGCACAGCTGTGTGAATTGATGTTAAAGACACACTAGTCTCGAGTACTAAATGGTGTAAGGATTATATCGCACTTCTTTCCCTCGCCGTTACTAGATTGTATAGTTCCATTTCTGCTAAAACGGTCATGCCACCTTCCACACTGACCAAATAACGGGTCATAGTGTATACACAGATGTCTGACTACCCACTGGTGTATAGGTTCCGTGCTACGCCAGAGACTTTGATGGCGTTTTGATTACCCCATTGTTAATCGTGTGGACCGGGATCAACGGGAAGTGGCTCACTGGACCAACACTCATATGGCTACGTGTGCTTTACGACTCTGCTGTTTCCGACCCTTTTGTGAGGCACAGCAGGTGCAGCGTGATTGCCAGTCAAGTAAGTTGGCACCGTGGGTTTTCCGACCAGACCGTCTCCGATTGCTGACGTACGCCAGCCGTCCACCAGCAGTTGTTACCGTCTGTCAGGCAGTACCCTCGCTGACAGGCTTGGTTTCCGTGGAGTATCGAAGGCTTAAGTTACTTGACGACTCTACACTATAACTAATGGAAATTATTACAGTAATGAAAGGGAAGCCGTGTCTAGCCAAGAATGATCATCATTACCGGGCACCCTGAATATCTGATGCATATATATTAATTGGTCGTCCGTGTATTCCTAAAGGAGTAAGTGGGAAGGCCGTTTGAAAATTGGAAACCGCAGAATCGCCGATGAGCAGCAGAATTCTTGCCCACCTGACGACGCAGATGTGCGGATTAAGAAACGATAGTACACACATCAAAAAAAGTTTTTCATCACCTTGGTTCCGAGAGTTGCGGAAGCTGTACAGAAAATTGGAGTAGACATCAACGTAAACATCGTTTCCGCACTTTTTATTGCTCATGAAAACCACACATTGCATGTCGTACCACCATACAGTGAGACTTTCAGCGGTGGTGGTCCAGATTGCTGGACACACCGGTACATCTAATACCCAACAGCACGTCCTATTGCGTTGATGCATGCCAGTATTCTTCGTGGCATACTATTCCCAAGATCATCAAGACACTGTTGGTCCAGATTATCCCACTGTCCAACGGCGATTCGGTGTAGATCCCTCAGAGTGGTTGGTGGGTCACGTTGTCCATAAACAGCCCTTTTCAATCTATCCCAGGCATGTTCGATAGGGTTTATGTCTGGAGAACATGCTGGCCACTCTAGTCGAGTGATGTCATTATCCTGAAGGCAGTCATTCACAAGATGTGCACGATGGGGGCGAGAGTTGTCATCCATGAAGACGAATGCCTGGCCAATATGCTGCCGATATGGTTGCACTGTCGGTCGGAGGATAGCATTCACGTATCGTACACACGTTAAGGCGCCTTCCATGATCACCAGCGGCGTACGTCGGTCCCACATAATGCCAGCCCAAAACAGCAGGGAACCTCCACCTTGCTGCACTCGTTGGACAGTGTGTCTAAGGCGTTCATCCTGACCGTGTTGCCTCCAAGCACGCCTCGTTGACGGTTGAAAGCATATGCGGCACTCATCGGTGAAGAGAACGTGATGACAATCCTGAGCGGTCCATTCGGCATGTTTCTGGGCCCATCTCTACCGCGCTGCATGTTGTCGTGGCTGCAAAGATGGACCTCGCCACTGGCTAAATGTACATCAGTTATACAGTACGATTGCAGGTATACAGATCCCGCTTTATTCGCGACACGGTAAGTCATGAATGACGAGTAGCAGATAGACATACAGTAACAAATGTACCCCAACAATGAAACACAATTGCCCAATCATATGTAGTGTGCAAGTAGCATTTTTAAACAACTTCTACAGGAAAGCATGACACTCAGTTACTGTCACGATAGAACAATACCATTCCATTGGACAGAATGCTGATTTAGTCTCAACCTGTGACAGACTATGTAGCTCGCAATCACAAAGAAAAAAATAATCGCTAATTAACATAAAGAATTCAGTGTCATGAGAGATTTCCTATAACAGCTCCATGAATGCAATATGCACACTAAATCGGTAAGTAACTGATAAGAACAGAGACTATACAATCAGGGAAAAAAAGACGTTCAGTCGTTACAGAACGGATGCTGCACGGAGTTCCATTTTCTCGACTATGCAGCACGGTTAAAATATGTAGTGCGGTATGCTTTCTTCATAGTAATTACAGGAATTGAAATAAACCACACCCACTTTTCTTACTGGCTCATTGCCACCCTGTGACTGATTGCTTTGCTTAGAAAAATACTAATGACCCCAGTTTTAATTAAGATAGTGACACTTCTTTTTTTGTTTTAAAATTACATGCATTTTCCATTGCTTTGTAGATTCCATGCAACATACAGCGACGCAATTGCCGTTTCAGTCTCATTTACGTTACCAATGTCAAAAACAAGGTTGCTCAGGTTCTCTGATAATATCCACAAACTTAAGCGTCGGCCGGTTGGTTTCGTCCTCTTCTCTAACATGTGAGGGATGATAAGTACTTTGGAGCACAGCATGTTGGCACTTTCCGCTACCACAGAAGACCGATCAGTTGCGGTTATCATGGCTTCCTATATACTCCTAAATTCCAGGATGTAGACACTTCCAGTCTCACAATCATGTGGTCACTTCTGGTTATACCTCCCACACTTTAAGGCTGCTTGGACTACTGTCAGAACTAGTGTATGACATAACGTGAGAACGTATCGGGTATCAAAGGATTATGATGAGAAATGAATTATGGAGTTTATAGAGTTAAGAGGCATAGGTTGTAACGGTTAAGGTACCTGTCGTTAAGTAAATTCATCAATGGAACAGCAGAGCTTATGAAGCATGACACTCAGGAAGGGGCTCTTGGTGATGCGAGATGAAGTTTAGGGACTCTGCGACCATAATGATCAAAAATGCTATTATATTCATTCGATCATGGATTTATTTTGTATCGAGTTTATGCTAAGCTTTTCTTTCCGAACATATGTGCTTATGTTTTAGGATGTAATCATATGTCGTAATAGGACATTAGGCAAAAGTGTCACATGCAGTATGGGATAAATAGGTTCAAGAACATGTGTTTTACGTGCTTAACACTAAATACAGAATGGAAGAGGTTGATATATGGTAACGGTGGGTAGGAGGGTTTGCAATGTTAGCGGTAACACTTTTGTAGGATGCCTCTCGGATTGTCACACCTCTGTTCCTACGAAATGGTTTGTCAAGCAGACGAATGCAGATCAAAAATGCTATGCACTCCTCAGTGTGATAGTTGGGAGAGTGCTGCAGCAAGCAGCGAGTGAACCACGAAAAGGAATTCAAGTGTGTAGCGCTAATCTGGTAACACATCTCTGGTATTCCTTCCCAATACTAGAGCTAGTTTCCCGCGACAGTCAGTGATTGGAAGCCTATGAATTGTGTGTCTGGGTGTATATTTTGGCTGTCGAGGTGCCACAGACTGGTGCAGCAACAAGGAGAAGAGTGTGCGGAATTCTTCGAAGAGATGAAGAGTGTAGCGACAAGAGCCTAGGCAGATGGACCTCGTCCTGTAAAGTGGGCCACTTACAGCATGACACTGACTCCGTGTCCCACCACGTCGTTCAACGTGAGTCGCTGTCCGCCTGCCGGTGAGTGCCCGGACAGTTGCCGAAGCCATTAGCACCTTGGCACGTGGCACACGTGACTTCTGCTCCTGCATCTTCACAACGAACCTGTTTTGGTGCAAACCGCGAGACATCGAGTCGACAACTGTCATAGCGTTGGCCTCAACTGTCGGGTGGCCACCGCTCTGCTGTCATCCCTCCAACGGGGTTCTGCTACCACCGCCACCACCACTACCACCTTACCGGCTGTATACCAACTTACGTTTTCCCATCTATCCACGACTGTAGCCGCAATCCAGTTGCCGTTCCGGGTTTCTCTTTCTGGATACCTTTACCCTGCCGCAGCCAGGAAGTACTGAGTGTTCGGCTGAGCGGTTAGAGACGCCATGTCACGGATAACTCGACCTCTGCCGTCGAAGGACCAAGTCCTCCCTCGGACAGGGGTGTGTGTGTGTTGATCTTAGCGTAAGTTAGTTTAAGTTACACTGAAGTAGTGTGTAAGTCTAGGGAGCGATGACCTCACCAGTTTGGTCCCTTAGGCATTTGACTCAGCGTTCCGCGCCTCGCGACCAGTGACCGCCAACAGCACCAGCCCTGAAGCAGCTCGGCCGCTGGCCGAGATTGTCTGTGAAGCAAGGTTGCGCTATGCCTGCCCGGCGCCAAATACTGTGGCGACCAGTCTATAAATGGAGGCCCGCGTTCCAGACGTCGTCAGATCAATTCTTCAGCTCGTACCAAATTAACAAAATGGTTTTACTAATAGATTGGAGTTTTTAGCTCTGTTCCCGTACTTGAAAATAATAAAGGATTAAGAATGGATCCGCCTTTTTGTGCGTACAGAAATTTATTGTTGTTTTAACACCAAAATATGCTTTACATCCTCAGTAGGTTTTTAGTTTTATTTTTCTGAAATACGCCGAAAGTATTTATGTTTCGGTTTGAAAATATCTTAGATCGAATTTTGTTAATATTTAAATTATATCTGCACTTTACCTTTTACTTTACATTGTGTGTGTCCTATGGCTGCCAACAGAAATCAGACAGAGGTCTGAATTAGTACACCATGTTGAGCCGTTGTCGGCTCGGATCGATCCCATTGCATCAAAGTAACCGATCTCGTCGTACCATAGGCCTTTGAGCGGCTTGCCTCGCGAGATTTGTGTCTGACCGCAGTGCGGTCGACCTACGGGTGAAGTGTGTAGCTTCTTCACCCAGGACTATAACAGCACCAGAGTGACCGCACGCCGGTCGCTGTTACTGGTGAGGATTTGCGTCTGAAAAGACTCAACACTGTGTCCCCTGATATCCAGTATGCCGTCCCTCCCTTAAAATATTATTTTAGCTATAAAGTGAGATTTGAAAACGGTTAATTGTTGTTACAGTTTATCTTCAGAGAGCGAAATTATGTTCAGTTATATTATATTTAGAATAGTATGTATGATAATTTTGACACAACGTGGTGAGCGGCATTTTTTTCCATCTTTCATCACCTGCGCTGAGGGTGGGCTGTATCTAGACTTAGCTCTTTTCAGCCATAGACTTTTATTCCATTTATTTGTTTTAATTCGGGAAATATTAATTTATTTTTTGCAAGGGCAGGCATGCATAGTATTTGCTGCGCAGAGTAGGTGATATTAGTCCCGGTATTTGCCTTACGGCCTTGACAAAACCTCTGCAAAAGCTAGGCTGGGACTGAAAAATGCTCAAAGCGCTATCTTGATGTTTTAACTGCAGCTTCAACCACCTCTTCGATTATATTTGGGGTCTGGTCCCGAGATTGTGGAAAATCTTCCTTACTGCAATATCGGCGAGTGCCTGTATCTTCCGATCTTCTCCATCCCAGAATCCCAAGCTTCCAACCTCGCGGTACCTTACGCCACTGCAGAGACTTTTCCATCTCTGTGTCTCGGCTCCGCTTGCCCCGACTCCGCACAGTGAGCCCGGTGTCCACCACAACCACAACGGTCACTGACGGGGTGTGCCGGTTGGTCACCGGGTTCAGGAGCCGCTGCTAGGCCACTTTTGATCTTCTCCGGAGTTGACGTCCCGCGATTCCCGCGTCTTCTTCTCCTCTTCTTACCGATTTCCTCCAACTTCGCTTATTTCTTATCTCCAACATTGTTACGAACTCTGAAGGTCCCGCAGCCACGCCAGCTCGCAACGAGTAATCCCCCCACAACGAGCGCAGTTTGCAGTATCTTCAATCTTTTGCATACAGCTCCGGTTGCCTTGACTACCATCACACTTAAATCATTTCACTTTGTTGTAGCAATATTTTGTTACATGGTCCTTCTCTTGACATTTATAACATTGTCGTTTAATATCGAATCCAGATGGGTGAGTTTCTATCTTTACTTCGAAGCCAACCAAGTCCGCCACATTGAAGATGTCTTCTGTCTTCTTGAAACTAACCGCATCGGTGTTCGGATCTACTGCTAGACTGAACAGTGGTGGTTTCTTATTACTAGTTCGATTGTGAGGTTTCACCGTGGCATCCCATCGCACTGTTTTCACGTGGAACATCCAGAGCCACAACTTCTGGTGCCTTCTGTCCCAATTGGATCCTTCATCAGTTTCCTCACTTTGTCCTGGTCACTCGAACAGAACGTCGGGAGCTCAAGTACGATTATTATCCATCGGTGTGATTTTGCATCCATAACCGAGAACTTCTGTAAGGTCCCCCTTGGTCGCAATATCGGACAAACACCATACAGCCATCAGCCCAGTATCTGTCCAGATTAAGGAATTTTTCACCTTGACTCTGTTCTTGTCTTGTCTGCGGCCTTATTTCCTTCGGTTTTCCGGAGGTCCACGTTTCTTTCCGAACAATCGTCCTGTTCTACTTGTTGCGGATACTTCTTCCCGCGCTGTACGCAGATGTAACACTGACAGTTTGCTTGGCTCTAACCACATCAAAACACGACCGTCTGCTCTTCCTGACAGCTACCACGAAAAATTTGCTATTCGGCGCACAGCAACAAAGTAAGAAGTTACTGTTTCAATCCGTAAAACTCTCCCAGAGCAGCAGTGATACGGAGTGGAGCGGCATGGAGGTGCGTGCCCCGAGGGTTTCCACTATCAGAGTGCAAGGAGTCGCAATATGCTTGCATAGAGTTTATTTGGCATCCTAGGTAGCATTGTAGTTATACTGACTGCGAGAGAAATACTTCATTATTCATTACTTAATGGTTTCATTGACTTTCTATTGCAAAACGCTTTACTGTTCACAAAACTACCCGGTGGCTATAATTTAACTTTCCCTATTTAACACGTTGTAACACGGAAACCAATAACCGTAAGAGTACCAAATTTCGCAGCATTAATGTCCAGAGTATGGGGTGTATGATTTACATGCGTGACAGCGCCACCATCTAGTTCCAACTATGGCCACAAGGTGCCATGATCAATTTGGAGGCCGGCCGAAGTGGCCGTGCGGTTAAAGGCGCTGCAGTCTGGAACCGCAAGACCGCTACGGTCGCAGGTTCGAATCCTGCCTCGGGCATGGATGTTTGTGATGTCCTTAGGTTAGTTAGGTTTACCTAGTTCTAAGTTCTAGGGGACTAATGACCTCAGCAGTTGAGTCCCATAGTGCTCAGAGCCATCAATTTGGAAACTGTTGAGGTCATCGGCCCCTAAGCTTACACACTACTTAATTTAACTTAAACTAACTTACGCTGAGGACAACACACACACCCATGCCCAAGGCAGCACTCGAACCTCCTACGGGCGGAGCCGCGCGAAATGTAACAAGGCGCCTTAGACCGCACGGCTCCGCCTCCCCCCCCCCCCCCCCGCGGCTGCGATAATCAGTCAACTGACCAGCTGCAGAGCACTTGTTGACATGTCAACATGAACTTGGGCACAAGGCGCATGGCATTACTGACGAAGATCTATTTTCATAACAACAGTAATGCTGCAGCAACACTTATGACGCCGGCTGAAAGGATCACGGAAGGATCCTCTTTCCCCACCTGCTGCTGTGCAGAGCACGATGAAGAAGTTCGAATCAATTGGAGAACTGGGCGTCTCTCCGGGAAGAGACCGACGACCGGTTGCACGACAGTTGGTCGATGAAATCGCCGTTGCTATCGCAGACATCGCTGGGCGCACTTCCCCATCGTCAGGCAGTGCGTGTGCTGTGTCACGACAGTTGAACATCCCTGTGGTCCACTGTACGGAAGGTGCTTCAACCATTCTCAATTGGTATCCGCACAACACCCATACCGTACAGCAGCTTGCCCCACAGGACGCACAACGACGTACTGACTTCGCTCTCCCCTTTCTAGCAAGGATTGACGTTGACGAGGGCTTGCCCTGGAGCATCCTACGGATAGACGAAGCTCAGTTGTCTCTGATGGGTGGGGTGAACACACAGAATTGCCGACTGCGGGGATCTTCACCCCCAGTCACTGAGCATGTACTTTCTCTGCGTAGTGAGCGTGTCACCACATGCCGTGGTTTCACGGCTGCGTTCATCATTGGCCCATTCGTTTTTGAACAGCTTGGCGCTGAAGGACCAAAGACTTGCACCGGTACTGCGATATGCATCACCAGCATGTCATACCCGCCCTAGAGTAGAAAGACGCATTGAATTTGACAGTTTTCATGCAAGATGACACCACACCGTAGTCTGCTAGTGAAGTTCACCTGCTTCTCCGAAAAGCATTTGGAAACCATCGAAATATCAGCCGATCCTTTCCAAATGCTTGGCTCTCACGATCACCTGATCTCATTCCCTGTGACTTCTGGTTGTGGGACTACCTGAAGGACAGGGTTTACCACGGGAACATTCACACATGTGCTGATCTGAAGCGCAGCATCATAACAAGGTATGTAGCCAGCATACATACAGGCTTGCTTCATTCTGCTGTGCAGAACGCAGTCCTGCGCTTTCAGAGCCCCTTTTGTAGCAGTAGTGGTACCGGTATGTAATGGTACGATGTGCCGTAGCAGCACATCAAAAGTATGTCAGTTTAACCGATTCTGCGTTATTTCTCTTCCCTCTGTCTTAGACTTTAACGGTACCAAGTTTGGTACTCGTTCGGTAATTAGTTTTCGAGCTACAACGTGTTAAATAGGGAAAGTTTAATTACAACCACCCGATGTTGCAAGTGCCCACTTTAGTCTAGGCCAAGACTCAAGTTGGGCTCTACGTCAGAATTCAGTAAGAAAACGCTTAGAAATTGTATTGCCCAGCTTCTCTGCTGTTCTGAAAAGAATCTACTTAATTTAAATAGTTGCACGTCGCTTTTTGCACCATTACTTTAAATTCATAATTTTCGCGTAATGGCAGGGGCTCAGTTAGTAAGCGATGAAGCTCGAAAAGCTAAAAATACCAAACGCTATAAGTCTTAATGCATTTTACATGGAAGGGTGTTTATAGTACTGAAATAACTCCAATATACGCTCAATAATCATATACTGAAATACTTAACGGATTTAAACACACACACACACACACACACACACACACACACACACACACACACACACACACACACACACACCAGACTATCAGACAGAAGGGAGAGAGCGAAACCTGTAATGGCGCATGTTTGTTTCACATTCATCATTCGTAAGGGCATGTTACAATAGTTGGTTCTTTGTCGTGCTCCGATTACAGGCACACGCCGGATGCAGTAACAGTGAATTGATCTGCTCCTTCTCTGTGAGCTGTTGGTGTTATTGTTTAATCTGAAAGAAACTGAAACTACGCTTATGTACGTTTAGTTATGTTTTCTGGTCACGGACTGTTGTCGGTTGAAATGCCTTTTCAAAATTTCACTCTCGACTTCACGAAATTGTACCAATAGCAGTGAACCATCTAAAGTTACTACCAACTGTTCTCAACAGCTATGAACGGAGAACCTTACTGCACTTTTTTATCATAATTGGTGTTTCGCTTGTTCGTGTGATGGTGGAAGAATCAATTTCAATCAGTTTTGTCGAAAGTGATTTGCCTACACTTAGTTTCACTTGAAAAGATATATCATTCAGAGAACTTTCGTGCTCTAAAGCACTATCTTATCTTTGTCAGATGTTAGTTTGTTAGTTATAATACTTGTCAGAAAGGAAGGAAATAATTGTTTTTATCTTACCAAATTATTTTCTGCATTTTAATTCAGTCTGTATCAATTTTAAATCAATTAAGATTCCTGTTGAGTTACAAAAAGTGAAGACTTTTTCCTTTAAGGTTTATTGTGCTATCAGGTCAGATTTGGTGTAAATAAAAGTAAACTTATTATCATCCTTTTCTTTAATTTTGCGAAAGGCCTGCAATTATATTTTACACTATTTTATATGTTACACTATTTGGTTGTTGTAACAAGTCTCTGGGTTAAAATAAGTATATTATGAGAGTTTTAAATTTGGTTTCTGGGCTACCACACCTTACCACTCCCGAGCCCTTGCTTACATTACACAGTAATTAATTAACTGGTTTCGTCGTAAGGGAAATATGGCATTTTAGTAACATACTTTAAGGAATATTATTAAGCAAACTGTACTGCTTAGTACTGTGTGTGCCTTGTTTCAGGCTATCATCTGCAAATATGGGTACACGAGAGGTGAATGACATACCTCATTTGGAGAGGAAATTCCTCTGCTCTGAATTAAGAATCTGGTATCAGAACACAAAAGGAAACTTACATTTTCTGATTCAGTTGGGTAAACAGAGTGATAACGAGGTAGGTGCAGCAACTTCCCAATGTCCCGAACAGCTCCTTGCGGTGCATGCTAATATTGAATTCTTGCGATACATTTATCCCACTCGTAAGCAGATAATGCGTATTAAGGCTCAGCTAAGTGATTTTCTTAATAGAATTCGGGATATGTCCCTAGGTAATGTGAACAGAGAAAACGCCGTAACGCTAAAAAGTTAATGAGATAAAGTACCTCAATTGCTAACCATAAGCGCCGGCTTGTAGGCACAGGAAGGTTAGGTTCAAATGGATCTCAGCACTATGGGACTCAACATTTGAGGTCATCAATCCCCTAGAACTTAGAACTACTTAAACCTAACCAACCTAAGGACATCACACACATCCATGCCCGAGGCAGGATTCGAACATGCGTCCGTAGCAGTCGCGCGGTTCCGGACTGAAGCGCCTAGAACCTCTCGGCCTCAGGGGCCGCCCAGGAAGGTTAGGATGATGGGTGAATTTGACCTCTCAGTGTAGCTATGTGCAGAACACTGGCGACGAATGGGCATGGTCTTGTTTCAGTAAGTTGCCTAATGCACTACCAAATCTTCTAGAGGTGACTGATGTGTTCTCATTTGAGTTAAGATAAGAAATAACTTCTGTGTTTCGGTTAAGTTTCAAACACAAGCTAATGTCCCTCGTACTTCTACTTCGTTGGTACTTCGAATTATCCTATGAAAAAAGGTAGATTAAGTGGTTTGGTTTCTCAGTCTATTAGTGAGCAAGGTTCAGCATAGAACTCACGTAAACGCATCATTTGCAGAAATTTGTTGAACAGAAGTAGAAATGAGTTAATGAATGAGCATTATTTTAGGGTGCAGCATTATAATTAGAGTTTTGCCTGTTATCTCGGGTGTTCGTAGTGCTGGCTGCCTCTTTGTCTTGAAACTGCTGAAGTGGAAACATAAAATTTTAGAAGTAATGCCTCCGCAAGACCATTCGAGAGTGGCTTTTTCTGGTAGGCCAAAGAATTTCAAGGAAATTGATGAATTGGTGACAACTGTGGAAGGATTTCAGTTGTTGGATGAAACGCGAGCGACTATAGGTCATGATAGGGCTGAAGTTGTGGTAGGACAAAGCAAGAGAACAACCGGTACGTGCTTAATCGATTACAGTTCTGTTTCCGCTGCAACCAGCCGGGGCATTTTGCAGATTGAAAACTTCGACCCCACTCGGTCGGTAAAAATAGCTGACGGTGTTGGCGAAAGAAGGGGAGGGCAGCTAAAGGCTACAATAACATGAGGGGTGTGAATAGTACTCTTCCACTCATTTCCGCAGTCGCTAATCGGGAGTGGGTGTGCAGCCCCTTGGAGTCTAGAAGTAGTTGTTCCTTGATACATTAGAGCAACATAAATATTTATTCAAGTTTCTCCCATTGAAGCCGGTCCAGCAGCAATGCAGCGCTACTAACGGAGAGAATCTGTTGTTGGTCAGTAAGATATGAGCTATGTTGAGCGCCAGGATTTTCCCTTGCCTTTGGAATTAATAGTCGCTAAGGGCCTTTCTATGCACCTGATTTTGGGTTGCGACTTTATAACTGTCACCGTGTGTGTTGGAATACTCTGGAAATGTATTTTTTTAAGTTTTTCCCTGAAGTTAAATATAGGTTGCATGAACACAGCTCAGGTTAGCATATAAATAGTGCTGTTGGATTTGGGAAAAAGTTTCAGCTACAGAGTGTAGAAGCAATCTAGAGATAACAAGTTTTGAAATCGTTAGAAAAGTTTCCTGATGTGCTGACCGAATGACTGGGAGTTACTAATAACATCGAATACGATTTTCAATTGACCGATGATGTACCAGTGCGGCAGTTGTCATACCGATTATCCCAACCAAAGATGCACGAGCTGAAAATGTACATTAATCATCTGTTGGAAGACAGGGTATCGGGCATTAAAAAATAAGGTTGTCCTGTAGTCAATGTCCTTGCCGGATCTCCATAATTGTTTTTCCTGGTTTAGCGTAGCTCGCTACTTTAGTGTACTAAACTCGAATCAGGCGTGCTATCAGATAACTTTATCTGAAATCTAAACTTGTTAAGGCTTCCTGTACCTTCTGGAACTTGTGTGAGCTTAAGCGAGTTACCTTCGGATTAGCCACAGGTGCTGCAGCCCTGTCCCGCGTGTTGGATTCAATTTTTCGAAATTTATGTTTAAATTTGTGTATTATTATTTAGATGATGTTGTCTACAGTGAAACCTCTTCTTAAAACCTCGACTATCTGAGATAAGTACTAAAGTGTGTTAGAGGCGCCGGTCTGAGGATGAAGCCTACCAAGATCAATATAGTACGCCCTGAAATATTTTTATTGGGGCATCTGGTGTCGGCTGAGGAGGTTAAAATAGACCAGGAAAGAACTAAAGATATTAGAGATTACAAACCGCCCAAGGACAAAAGGTGAATTCCCTGTTTTGTACGAATGATATTTTTTGTTAGAAAATTCATTCCGAATTTTGCCCAGTTGGCAGCACCTCTAAATTTACTTCGGAAGAATGGCCACACTTCAGCTGCAGCGAGATACAGCAAGCAGTCTTTCACGCCCTAAGGGAAGCACTAATTAACGCTCCAGTTTTAGGGATTCCCGATTTCGACAAAGATTTCATTCTCCAGATCGACACGTCTTATACTAGCGTGGTGGCAGTACTCTTGCAAGAGCAGGATAGAGACCTTCGGCCCATTCTTTGTGCCTCTGGGGGTTTGACTGAGGTGGAGAAGAAGTACTCCGTTAATGAATTTGAAGATCTTGCTTTATTATTCTGCTTGGAATAGTTCCATTTCTATCTTGAGCATAAAAGCTTTAGACTGGAGAGGGACAAAAAACTCTGAGCAAGGCCACGGAAAACTGGCCGAATATCCCGCTGGGCCGTGCGCATTTCCGGACTTCAGTTTTCGGTCAAACACATCAGAAGATCACATAACGCAGTGGCCGATGCATTCAGTTGGATGATCGAACTTTAAGAATCTGATTGTGAAGTTCTAGATAGTCATGGAAAGGCATTCGTCAATGTCACTGTGTTGACCGAGAGCACCTACCTTTTCCAGGATTTGTCCCTCAAGCAGGAAGAGGACGAACGCTGGAGGGGAAAGTAGGAGACAGACAAGGGAAGGAAAGTCGTTGAGTAGGTAACATTTAAGTAAAGGAGTATTATGCTATGGTACCCAATAACAAAACCAAAAATATGTCTCTCCAAGCAGTTGGACCCAGCTATCTTTCATTATTTTCACAGGTTATTGTTTGGAGGCCACCTGGGGAAGTATGAAATGTTCGTAGAGTTTAGAGAAAACCTAACATGGCCTATCTTGTATACATATATTGAAAGGTGGCTACACTGAGCCACAGCGCCAGAGATCGCTAGAGAGCATTGTTCCGCCGCCTCCACTGGCAGTGATTGTTGAGAACTCGTAGTGGGCAGTGCTTGTCCAGGACTCGTAGTAGTCAGTTCGTGTTCAGATGTGCTAGTAGAGAGTGCTTGCTGAGATGTGATACTGAAAAGTTCTTGTTGAGATGTGGTAATAGCGAGTCGGTGTGGAGATATATTGTAATGATTAGAGTGATTTTGGTCAATATATGAAGGTAACGAAACTTGATTTATTTTTCATTATTTCCATGTTTTAAATAATGCGTCATTACAGGTTCAGTCAACAAAGCATCTGGCTTGTGTTCTTGTATTAGAGTGTAATCCTGGTTTTCTTGAGTAATTATGGTATTTTTATTTTCTTTAATTAATTCAGTATAAATGATATTTAAAATTTCTTGTGTTATTGAAGAAGAACCGTGCCAGATGCGTACGTTGAGTTATACTTCCACACGCAGAACAGTTACACTTGTGCTTTGGTTTCGTAGGTTTTATAGTTGCTGGGGACTTAATTAATTAATTGTGTTAATGAAAAGTTCCATTTCATTATTTGTTATTGTTCTATGCAGTCAGATAGCGTAATAATACTAGTCAGGGCCAACCGTTACGAGACTTCGTAACCGAACAGACAGTTACTGAAACAAAAAATTAAAATTATTTGCATTATATTTTAATTAAGCCCCCATGCACGTGGCGACCGCTGCTTCGGATCGTCCCTTGGAATTCTTCTGATTGTAAAAATAGTAGACAGTAGTATTGTTGTAGTAATTTGTAGTTTAGTAATTGTAGTCTATTTTGCATGTGTAGATTTGGTAATTGTCATTCTTCTAATGGTATTTTTTTTCTCTGAATTTGATTGTTGTCTTGTATACGCGTTTGACGATTTAGTGCAATTATTTCAATTGTTCGTTAATCGTGTTTGAGGGAAACATTTCGAGTGAATGGTATTGTTGGAGATAAAGAGTCATTGTGTATAATTTCCGTACAGTGACGAGTTTTGTATGTTTTGTAAATGATTACGCGATCAATGAAAAAGGCGAAAATGATGGATAGTGAGAATGACGAAATTGTTAACATGGCGAACTCGCCAACAGAGGAAAACAGTATGATGGATAATGAAGTGGAAAACAATGTAATAAGTCGGGAAAATAGTCCGGAACCATTTCAAAATTTTTCTCAATCAGAAAATTCACAGAATCCGAGATTAACGACAGAAGATTCTGAAATAGTATCGAACACAGATAGCTTTACAGCCATGACGAAAGAAGTTGGTTTCGCGGGAAATGTTGGGGGCGAAAAGAATTTCGAACCGGCTATTACGGAGCAGTTTCGATCTGAATTTAAAAAAGAAATAGGAACAATTAAAACTGAGATGGGAACAATGGAAACACGGTTAGATTCACGAATAGGGACATGTTTCAAAAACATGAAAGATGAATTAAAGAAAGAAATCAGAGAAGAAGTACAACCGATTTTGAATGCTCACAATAATAGATTAATTGCAGTAGAGATTAGACAAAGGGAAGAGGATACAGAACAGGAGGAAAGAGATCGCGTGATAGTACAAAAATTTTCAGAGTTAAATTTACAACGTGCACACGATAAGGAAGAAATATTTGAGAGAATCGAGGAATCCGTACCAAATGACAGATTAAATAACCTAACACAACAATATGGACAGTTAACTACCAAATGTGTCAATACTGAAACCCGAGTCGCGACACTTACGGAAGACGTAAGTAAACAGAAAGAAAAAAAATAGGTGACTTATCGGAAAGAGTTGAGGAGATTTCAGATAAATTGACAAATCTTTGTTTACATGGGGACAGAGATTCGGATGATACAGCTCCATTACCATTCGCAGAGGCCGAAGAGTACCAGAACATAAATAAACATGTTGACAATCAGGGAAAATTTAATGAACGCGTTAAAAGGGAATTTGAAGCATTAAAAAAGCAAGTCAAACAAATTGAAGGCGAAATCGTAGGAAAAGACGGCAAAAGAAATTTAGAATCACAGATACCAGAGGGGTTTGAAGAAGATAATTTGTTTCATTTACGGGACGCAGCAAGAGAGCGCCAGGCGCGCGAACTTGACAATAACCGACATTCAAACTGGGACAGACGCGGTAGGTCTTTGTCGCCACGAGGCGAAAGCTTTGACTGTAAACACTTCTTGACTGGCTCGGAAATTTAAGATATTTTGCAATTCTAGGAATGACATACGTCCATGTTCATGGTTGGATCGATTTACGTGCGCACTTCCGCCAGATTTGCCACAGTGTCACAAACTGGAAATTATGTGCAGCTATTAAAGTCCTCAGGGGATTCACTACACTAAGTGAATATGTGCCGTAGCGCTCACAGGGCCCCGAGCTGTAGTGGTGCTATTTCCCTTTTAGTTTTCAGCACCGCTGCCTACTCTTTCACTATTCTTTGCATCTATAAAAACAACTCTTCTACTATCCATCTGTCTAAACAGTAGGTAAAGATTAACTGGATATGACGATTTTACCCAAAAGTGACTTCGGAAATTACCGTTTGGACTTACTATATTTTCAGCAGCGTTCATTCGTAGTTTAAACGAAATTTTACCTGTTTATCTTCGTGACAATATTACTTCATATGTTGACGACATTCTTATTGTTAAACGTTCTTGGAGTGAGCACAACAAAATTTTGGATTCATTATTACGTATTTTTGCACGAGTTGGCATTACAGTGAACTTAGAAAAATCTGAATTTGGTCGTTCACAGGTGAAATTTCTCGGTCACATTATTTTTACAGAAGGTATTCTTCCTGATCCAGAGAAACTAGACGCTATTCGTAATTATGCTGTTCCTACCACAAAACGTGATGTTCGTAGTTTCCTTGGTGTCTGTAATTTTCTTAGACGCTTTGTTAGATTGGACAATTTGGCCACACCTCGTTTATGTGAACTATCTGGAAAGAATTCTAATTGGTGTTGGGATGAGGAAGCTCAATCAGAATTTGAACAACTTCGTGACGCTTTAGTTGCTGCTCCACTTCTTTCACATCCGGATTTATCTAAAGATTTTTGTTTGGCGACGGACTCATCAAACAAAGGCCTAGGTGCACATTTATTTCAAGAGATAGAAGAAAACGGCGTTGTAGTACAGAAGACTATTGCATTTGGAAGTCGTGTTCTCTCTAAATCCGAAAAGAATTATTCGATTACGGAACTTGAAGCTTTGGCTGTTGTTTGGGCTTTCACAAAATTTCGCACATTTTTGTTTGGTAGACATACTAAGGTTTACACTGATCATCGAGCTTTGGAATTTCTTATGTCGACAAAATTAACTCATGGCAGATTGTCACGATGGGCGCTGTATCTACAGGAATTTGATTTTAGTATTGTTTACATACAGGGATCTTCAAATATTGTTGCTGATGCTTTATCACGTGCACCTATGGGTTTGAAACAAAGTGCTGAAGAGGACTGCAAACAAAACCATTATTGTTTGATGTACATTCAAGGTGTTGCGTTTGAGAACTTTATTTCATCTTCGCTCCAGGACATCGCTAAGGAGCAAAATAAGGATCCAATCTGGAAGGACATTAAGGAGAAGTGGAGGAGAAAGGAAAGCGTAGCGATCAGACAGTATTATTTAGTTCGCAATGATATTCTTTTCAAACGAAAATCGGTCGACAACTCTGTTTGGTTAGTTTGTATTCCTGATGAGTGGGTCAATAAATTGATTTGGTACACACATTTTAGTTATGCGCACTTTGGTCCCAGAAAATGCTTTCATAAATTACGAGAAAATTGCTACTTCAGTAATATGGAAAAACGTATTCGATCTGTTCTTGCCAAATGCAAATTATGTCAAAAGGCTAAGCCGCCAACAATTTCTCACAGAGCACCGTTGTTTCCTATCATTCCAGCGAAATTAAAGGAGATGGCTGCAGTTGATTTGTTCGGCCCAGTGGTTCGATCTACTAATGGTTTTGCGTACATTTTTGTAGCAGTGGAATTGACATCAAAATATGTGTGTTTTACACCGTTACACAAAGCAACAGCTCGTTCAGTATCTAATGCTTTCATCAAACATTTTCTTAAAGAAGTGGGTCATGTTGATAAGGTTATATCAGATAATGGATCACAGTTTCGCTCTAAAATTTGGCTTCGTACTCTACGGCGTCGTAAAATCAAACCAATCTTCATTTCACTTTTTCACCCTCAATCTAACGCTTCAGAAAGATGGATGAAGGAAATCAATAAATTGTGCCGTCTTTATTGTCATCAGAATCACAGAACTTGGGATCAGTATCTTCATATTTTTCAAAACATTCTGAATGAACTTCCTAATGACTCAACTTCTTTACCACCTCTATTGATATTAAAAAATAAAGTACCAACAAATCGCATTTCTGAAATCGTTCCTTTTCCGCCTTCACGGAAACTGCGGCATTCTGAAGTTGTCAACCTGGCTCTACAAAATATTGCATCTGCAGCTGCTAGAAGAGAGAAATCAGCTAAGCGTCCTGGTCGTTTAAAAACTTTGTCAGTTGGTCAAAAGGTATTAATTAAGTCCCATCGTTTATCTCACAAAGGAAAAGGCTTGTGTCGCAAATTTTTTCTGCTTTATAACGGTCCATATAGAGTTCGCAAAATTATTCATGATAACACTGTTGAAGTAGAAACTCTTAAATCACGACGCTCTAAAGGAATACATCATATATCAAACGTAAAAATTTTTGTGGAATGACCTACTTGTGAGAAACCAACAGTTTACGTAAAGATGGAGAGAGTACAAGGATACCGCGCTGTGTTTTGGCGGCGGCACATACTCAAAGCAACAGTCAGTCTGCGCGCCGCACAAGGCAGTCGTTGACCGCAAACAATCACTTCCTACGTCACGCGCGTACAGCTGATCGAGCGCTCAGTGCGAATGCACTGACAGACGTAAATAAATACACAGTTTAATTTCTCCGAATAAATTCTGTATAAAGCTATAAGGACTTCATAAATTATGTTATTAACGTTCAGTATTTTTCAGGATACGGTTGTATGAAGTATTTAAGACCTTCAGGTAAATTCTGTGCGTGTCCGACGTTAAGACGACTTGCTTTGGAGAAAATTTTCAGGAAGAAGGTCATTTCGAAGATGAAACTAATAAACTAAAAAGGGTAACTATTAATTGAGTTTATTTTTCAGGTAACATAATTTCACTTAGGTACGTACTTAAGACGTAATTTGCTGCTCGCGATTACGTGACTCATACTTTGTGCTAAATTTTATGTTCTATGAATTTACTTGTGAAGCGACGTGCTTGTGTACATTTACTGATTTTGACAATTATTGATTAATGAACAGTGTTATTACTTGCGTATATTATGCATCGCTTGGCTGCTATGCTTTTTCACTGACGTCATATTTTTTTTATTATGTGCCAGCTGTGCTTATTTATTTAAATTATAATTGTCACCTGATTAATTGTGCTGATGTGGTTAGATATGTAAGTTATACTTTGTGATTTATCTGCTTGCGCCTTCATGGGTACTTATTAAGATTACATATGAACATTTATTTGCTTATGTCGATGTGATGCTAATGATCTGTTTATTGTGTAAGGCATGTTTGCTGCTGTGCGTATGGATTGCATATTTACACGTTTCTGTTTTGTTGTCATAACTACTCTTCAATTTAGAATATAGAAATGCTGATATACTGTGTACGTACATAGAGTTTAGGTCACACTATTGTATTAATTATAGATTGTTCGCTTGGCAGAGCCTCGTTGTAAGAATTGTGCTGCATCCGCTTGTTGACATTCTGTTCTCTACTGGTATATTTACTCGCTATTGCATGTTTTGCTTACGCTCAGTGCCTTATATTTTTAAGATAAGAAAATGAACTGCTATAATTCGACGAACGACATTAGTACAAGAAAGTCATAGAAGTCACATGAGCTGAGGTTTTATGGAATCTGTATAAATTTATGCTAATAGGAAGGAAGCTAACGACATGACAGACCAAAACTAGGTTTAGACCATTGACAGTATTACACTGCATTTTCGTGAGCAATTGAAATAGGAAGTGACACTTGACACAAAAAATACTCCACATGTTTGCTTCTGCTATGATTCTTGAAGTGGTGTACACACTGTGAAATATTATGATCATTCACACTCCGTAATCGTACTTAATTACTGAGAGTTATTCGAACTAAGTCTGTTAGAGGTCATGTATGCATTTCTTTTATTTAATGATGGACAAGGAACCAAAATGTATCTTATAATTTATAATGAGTAGAAAATTTGGGTCAGATGGATTACACAGAGGTTGTGTGTGGGCACTGTGTCTTCGGATTGTATGGGATGCTGAATTGAAGTTGCACTAGGATTTTGTCTGTACTTGTTCGAGGAGACTGACTAGAGGAAAGAGTTGTTATGGAACTGAAATGATATTGGTGATAAGGTTTATATGTATCGACGTATTGAAGAGGTATTAGTGAAGTATTGAGATTATGCTGATGATTATTGGAGTTTTGGTGGATAAGAGGTAAAGTAAGTGAGGAGCATATTTTTTTTTGTTGGTCCATATGGAACAAGGAGGATGAAGATGGCAGACTAGAACACTCAAGTAGAAGGAAGATTGTCTACACACACTTTGTCAAATCACTAAGCAGTATATACTTTTTTTTGAGAGAGGAAGCATGTGCATATCTTGGCTCACTGACAGTTGTTCAGCAACCGTACATTTTGATCTGGCTTGGCAAACATTGGTCTAGACATGATGACTATGACGTTGACTTAACTATTATTGACTGTTATACATTGCTGCCACTACTACTTGGTACACATGATGAACATCAAATCTTGGACAGAGTTACATTTACACAGTTAACACTATTCAATTACACAGTAGTACTTAATGTGGATGAAAGATGAGTGAGTGTGTTTTGTGTGTTTTCCTTTCCTAATCCTACCCACCTATCTCCTAAATATTATTTTATTTGTTGGTAGTGGCTTGCACTGATACCCATAAATGTTATAGGTTTACTGGTATTTGTGTATTGTAATAGTTAATAGGACAATTATCTGATATCATTTGTGTGTTTGTTATGATTTGTATGTTTAGTGTAAAAGCATTGTATGTGTATTCAAACTATTGTTCATGCTTGAACTGTCTGATTAGTGATGGTGCTGCACTTTTCAACATGATGTGTGACATTTAGTCATGTTTAATTTCTGCTGATGAACTGTGTGATCAGTGATTGTAAAAATTATGGACTGTTACTTGTACCTTTTCTACATGATTGGTGCCACTAGGACATGTTTAATTTCTGCTTATAAACTCTGATGAACAGTGTGATCAGTGATAGTGAATTTTATGGAACTGCTTCTGCTGAGAAATGTGACTTGTTGCTGTGTGCACCTGCTCAACATTGCTGGTGCCACTAATGGAACTGCTTATACTGAAATGGTGTTACTTGTTGGTGTCTGCACCTGCTCAACATTGCTGGGTGCCACTGATGGACTGCTTCTACTGAAAAGATGTCACCTGTTGCTGTGTGCACCTGCTCAACATTGCTGGTGCCACTAATGGAACTGCTTATACTGAAATGGTGTTACTTGTTGGTGTCTGCACCTATTCAACATTACTGGGTGCCACTGATGGACTGTTTCTACTAAAAAAAATGTCATTTGTTGGTTTTTGCACCTTTTGACCATTGCTGGGTGCTACTGCTGGAACTGTCAACTGCTTATTCTTGAGCTATGGAAAGCGTTTATGTGAATATTTGTATAAACTGATTTTTTGTGTATTACTGTCTGTGAAAAGTTATGAGACTCTTACCTGCACATATTCGTCATTGCTGACGCTATTGATTGAACTGTTTAACCACATAATACTTGTGTAAACTGTTATGTAAAGTCACATGTATGAAAGAATTTGTATTGCTTACTGTATTTTATATATTAGGTTATTGAAAGGTCAGTGCAAAGCCAAAATTTTATCTAGTATGTGATATTTACGTATTAATATTAACTTTTATTTTGTCTGTATTTTTTTGACGAATTTGGTGGTATTTTCACCACCAATGCTGGCAAAAATACCATCAAATTCTAGCCGTGGAGGAAGGGCATATGAAAGGTGGCTACACTGAGCCACAGCGCCAGAGATCGCTAGAGAGCATTGTTCCGCCGCCTCCACTGGCAGTGATTATTGAGAACTCGTAGTGGGCAGTGCTTGTCCAGGACTCGTAGTAGTCAGTTCGTGTTCAGATGTGCTAGTAGAGAGTGCTTGCTGAGATGTGATACTGAAAAGTTCTTGTTGAGATGTGGTAATAGCGAGTCGGTGTGGAGATATATTGTAATGATTAGAGTGATTTTGGTCAATATATGAAGGTAACGAAACTTGATTTATTTTTCATTATTTCCATGTTTTAAATAATGCGTCATTACAGGTTCAGTCAACAAAGCATCTGGCTTGTGTTCTTGTATTAGAGTGTAATTCTGGTTTTCTTGAGTAATTATGGTATTTTTATTTTCTTTAATTAATTCAGTATAAATGATATTTAAAATTTCTTGTGTTATTGAAGAAGAACCGTGCCAGATGCGTACGTTGAGTTATACTTCCACACGCAGAACAGTTACACTTGTGCTTTGGTTTCGTAGGTTTTATAGTTGCTGGGGACTTAATTAATTAATTGTGTTAATGAAAAGTTCCATTTCATTCTTTGTTATTGTTCTATGCAGTCAGATAGCGTAATAATACTAGTCAGGGCCAACCGTTACGAGACTTCGTAACCGAACAGACAGTTACTGAAACAAAAAATTAAAATTATTTGCATTATATTTTAATTAAGCCCCCATGCAATATTAGTAAAATTGTCGCTCAATGTCGGATTGCTAAGCCTAGCCAAAACTCCCGTAGAGGTATCCCCAGTTCGAGTGGACAGTGCGGGTCTACGGAAAAATTATTTGTTTATTACTTAGGACCGTTGCCATGGGCTCGAAGATAAAATAGTGGTCGCAGACGCCTGTAATCATTTCATCTGGCTCTTTCCTAGCCGGGAAAGTACTACCGAGAGGACCATTAAGCGTCTTGAAGAGGTGTACTCCTCGTTTCTGCCACCTAAGGTTCTTGTAAACGATAACGATTCGGCATTTAGGCCTAAGGAGTTCCTAATGTTTTGCTTTGGAAACGGTGTTTCCACGTCACCACTGTCCCTTATTATGCGCAGTCGTCCTTTGCCGAAAGAGTAAATAGGAATTTGAAATATGGATTGATTATTTATCGTAGTGACACTCAGTCTAATTAGGACAAGTCCCTGTGTTGGCCTAACTTGGCCTTCAACTCTGAGTTCCATGAGGCGCACGGAACCACCCCTGCCAAATTAATGTTAGCATATCGGACTAGTTCGCCCATCGCTAACTTATGGAATATCAATGATTTCGTCCCAAGAAAGTGGACCCAAAGTTGATGAAAAGAAATTCGGCTAACGCCTTGAAGAATAATCGGGTGGGTCATCGCAGGGAGGGTGAAAGGTACAATCGATGAAGGCGGACTGCCCCGCTGAAAGTCAGAGACGTAGTATTTGGAAAAAAAATTGGCCCACACTAAGGCCATAGATAACATTTCTAAGGATGTATTGCCACGTTTTATTGGTCCCTATAAATTTGCAGAAGTTTTTAGTCCAGATGCATTTTGTGTACGGAGCACGACCATGTGTAAAGACCATCAGGATACATATTAGTCAGATTACAGGCGCGGATAAGCACGGGAACGAGTGGGGAACCTTATACCATTCCCCCTCTCCCACCCCACCTCCCACCTAGTTCCTGATTAAAGCGGAGAGACTGAGTCGGGAGCGGGCCTGTGTGGCCGTGTGGTTCTAGGCGCTTCAGTCTGGAACCGCGTGACCCCTACGGTCGCAGGTTCGAATCCTGCCTGGGGCCTGGATGTGTGTGATGTCTTTACATTAGTTAGGTTTACGTAGTTCTACGTTCTAGGGGACTGATGACCTCAGATGTTAAGTCCCATAGTGCTCAGAGCCATTTGAATCATTTTTTAACTGAGTCGGGCCGGATCGGATTGATCCTGTTTTATCGATATCGACGTACCAAAGATGATTGGGTAGCGTGCCTCGAAAACTTTGTCTCTGACGGCAAGAGAGCAGTGCGGCCGAGCCTACAGGAGAAGCGAGTTAGTCTTCTGCCAGCAGGAGGCTCTGACTGTCAGTACGGCGAGACTTAGCAACCAGTGACCGTTCCTAGCGGGGCATTACATGGATGTGCAGTCTTCAGAAGAAATTTTGTTTTCTGCTATACATGTCCCTGATCGTTTAGAAGATGATTCGTTGCTAGCATTGGGACCATGCTGGGTATCAGAACTACAACTGAATCAGAGCGACTGCACGCTGGTCATTGTTACTGGTGAGGATTTGCGTTTAAAAACATTGAACACTGTGTCCCCTGATATCTAGTTAGCTCCTGGTCTTGCTCCTATTATAGCCATACGCCGGATGACGTTACAGTGAATTGATCTGTCCCTTCTCTGTGAGCTGTGGGCATTATTGTTTAACCTGAAACAAACTGGAGCTACGAATAAGTACGCTGAGTTATGTTTTCTGTCATGGTCTGTTGTCAGTTGAAGAGCCTTTTCAAAATTTCACTCTGGAATTCACGGAATTCGTGTGATATTGTTTAAGTACAGTACTTATTATTAGTTATAAGTGTCACTCTGCTGTTTGCTGTACTGTGTTTCGCCGGTACATGTGGTGGCGGTAGATACTATTTATATCCGTTTTGTCGAAAGTGATATTTGCCAACAATTACTTTCGCTGTAAAAGATGTATCAGTCCCAGAACTTCCATGCTGCAAATTATGTATCTTATAGATGTTAGTTTATTCGCTGTATCCTTGTCAAAAAGAGCGAAGGAAAGAATTTTTTTTCTATTCACGTTACGTGACTCTTTCGATTCAGTAAAATTTTGCATTTCAATTCGGTCAATACAAATTCTGTTTCAAATACGATTGGAGTTAAGTTACAGGAAGTTGAAGTATGTTTCCTTTAAGGTTTATTGTGCTATCAGATTCAGATTTGGTGTACATAAAAGTAAAGTTATTACTATCCTATTTTTAAATTTTGAGATAGGCATATAATTTTATCTGTTGCACTATTTCGCTATTGTAACATGTCAAATTTCATTGCAACACGTCTCTGGGTAAAAATAATATTTTTTCGGAATTTGAAATTTGTTCTCTGGGCTACCAGACCTTACAAAGCCCTAGTTCTTGCTTATCCTGCCCGACAATTAATTAACTGGATACTCATGTGATCTGCAAAAGCTATCACGCAGGGCAGAAAAGCTATCAGTGACCAAACACTAGCCTGTAACTAACCGAACAAAACGCTCTTCAGCACTCTATGTGAACTATCGGACAACACAAAATAAAACACACACCCATGCAGAATGAAAACAGAATAGATTCAAAGCTCGTGGTCGTCACAGCAAAACAAAATAGCAAACAAATGAGAGGCGCGAGCACATAAATTTGTGCAGTGAAACATGTGTTAAAGACACAGGAACATAGCAAGACGCAGTATTCTCAAATGAGCAGGAGAAAACGTGAGTAAACGCTGTCAAAATACGCAAAATAATCCATCAGCAGCAAACTACACGAAACGTTCTCCGTACCTAAGCTCCAAAACATTTTTACCGGTGTCAACAGGTCAACCCACCTACCTAAAACCATGTGTGGCACACAAAAACAAACTTCCCACAGCTCAGGAATAGACATATACTACAATGTTAAGGTAAAAATCGGACATATGCTACGGCTTTTAGCCTAACATATAGTTTAAAAATTGCATTACGAAGAAAAACTGAGTTCAAACGATATCCTAATATCCCTCATGTTTGCAGATGACATGATGTACCAATTTAGACCTCTGTCTTTTTCCGCCTGGCAGCCACAGAACACACACAATGTAAAGTAAAAGGTGAAGTTCATATCATTTAAACAACACGAAAAACCAAAAAAAGATATTTTATAACCTAAACATAATTTGTTTCTATGTATTTTAGACAAACAAAACTAAAAATCTACTGAGGACTTCAGAATTGTGGTGAAACATATTTAAGTGTTGAAACAAAACAACAGTTTTGTGTACTTGCAAAAAGTGGGACCCATGCTTAATCCATCATTATTCCACTACTTTGCGGCGGCTTGTGACTCCTCCTCATCGACCAGCCTCCAATAGAGAATACCATCGCTTTACACACAATAGCACAGGCCATTCTTTTGCTGGTTCACAAAATATTCTCTGAAAACAGGCCATTCTTTTGCTGGTTCACAAAATATTCTCTGAAAATACATTAACTTACATGCAGAATATATTATAATCAAGTACATAAAAACGGACAGACCCAGACAAGCTGTAAAACTGTAATAAGTTATTCAAATAATATGAATCATGTTGAAATTTATAGTTTTCAGACAACAAAATTGGTTTGAGCTAATTTCTACAACTGGAATTCTATTCGTAATTCGATGAAGAGTAATGGTCTTCCACTGTACTTACTGAGTAGTCGTCTTTCGTATGATGAATAACTTACATATGACTTTGAATTCTAGTAAGACTTACAACAAATAATTGGGAAGTCACAGATGGAGATTATTTTAATTCTGATTCCTCCTTGGCTAGTACTGATTGAGTACACCTAGTGTTAGTGATGTATAGTTTTCGTTATTTCCCCCTAGCAACATCACCAACTGCTGTAAAGGAATATAATAACTCAGCGACTGAAAATTTATTTCAAAATCCATCTGTTTCTCATGAAATGAAATGATCTCCATAATATGAAACACTTATTCATTACAATTTTGAACGTGGCTGCGGTTCAGCAACTGTACATCCTAGAGCCTCAATAGATTGGAACTAACAGCCAACGAGCTGCAAAATAATGGTTTATTTAAACCTTGACCATGGCACACTACATGTTGTTGGATCTATTATGAAATGTAAGGTATTTTAAAATGTTTTGAAACAGAGCTCTGCAGGTCAGAGCTACTACCTTTAAACCAGTTCTTTTAAATGGTAGTTTAGTGGGTGACACACACGTGTATCACACAGAGTCAACGACTCTCACATTTGTTTCAGATAATGTGAGATTATGTGTACAATATCTTCTGAAGAAATTTTAAGGCTCTCGAAACCATGGTGAAGGTGTAACATACCTGTATTTTGCGACAGGTTGGCCGTTACTTCCGATTAATTGAAGCTATACAACCATTGTGTTTAAATGGCAGCAATACAGCGTCTCTATCCATCAGGTTTAGCGTATGGTGAAAAAGTAGAGTAGCACAGAATCGTATCTGCTACACTACTCATGCAAAATTTACTTAAGGTGGGAAAAGCTTTCAAATGGCAGGCAGTGGATTGAAAAAGGTATGTCGTTTCCAAAATATCAAGGACAATTATATTTGATATCGAGGGAATGATGGCTAACAGTATGGTTCGAAGCATCTATTCCATTAAGTGAGAGTTCTATTGCTGCAGAGTGGGAATAGTTCTACTGTAGAAGTCACGGCGAAATTCTTTAAAATTATTCATTGTATCCAGAACGCAAGTAAAATTAATGAACTATGCACGAAATACATAACATTACAGTAACAAAAGATTGGCATGATTCGGTGTGAAACGAGATAACTGTGCAAAGAAAATGCTACTAAAGACCGGTGATGTTAGATTCAAATCATTGGCCTCTACGTTAGTTGAATTCTTTGTAATTATAGAAGAAAACACGGTACCAGAAACTGGACCAGAGAAAGAAGATCCATTAATCCAATCAGGCATTGGCTAATGCGTAAATATACATCGGTTTTTGCAGCACAACTGTTAAACAGGTTACAACACAGGTACTTATTAAGTTACTGAAGAGCAGTATCTCTTATCACTACGATGGTACTTCCACCAAAGTAGTGAAATCTTGTAATGGCTTATTAACGCACCTCCTCCCACACCTCCATGAGTTAGTTTTTTAACCAGTCGATGAGACATGGTGTTTTTCCTGAAGGACTGAAACATGTACTAGTCATACCTACTTGCAAAAGTCGAGATAAGTAAGTAATCTCTTATTATCACTCAGTCAACCTGCTTACAGTGTTATCTAAATAATTTGAGCTTTTAACAGAGTAATGATCATTATTTCTGATAATAACCTTTTAACAAATTCACTTCCGGGATTGAGTGAAGGATTGCCTAAAGTGGAAGCAATAGAGTATCCCATAATATCTGTTGTGTTAGAACTAAACCACAAACCACTTTACTGACAATATCTGTCACAATGTCAAAATCATTCGATGGTGTAAGTTACAAAAGAAGTCAAAACCTGAAAGCGGTAAAGCAAACCCCTCGCAAATCTGGATTCATCAGGCCTTGAAGGCGTAACAGTACTGTCCAATCACCGTGTCATCCTCAGCCCATAAGTGTTGCTGAATGTGGATGTGGAGGGGGATCTGGTCAGCACACCGCTCTCCCAGCCGTTGTCAGTTTATCAGGTCGGAGCTGTTACTGAGCAGTCAAGTAGCTCCTCAATTTGTCTCACAAGGGTGAGTGCACCATGCTTGCCAACAACACTCAAGAGATCCAGGCGATAACCCATCCAACTGCTAGCCAAGCCTGAAGTGCTTAACTTCGGTGATCTAACGGGAATCGTCGCTACTGCTGCGGCAAGGTCGTTGTATTTAGTTAATCAAACTGACAGACAGTGCCACAGGAATAGGTCTAAACCTGGAGTGGAGAAAGATTAAATATATTATCCTACAAAGGTCGTGTTCTTGTCCTACTTCCGTTATGTACCCGCATAAATTACCAGACATATCACAGAACACTTCAAATATTATGGTATCTGCTGATGATAATACTTTACTGATTTAGGACCCAAACACGTGCATACCAACACAACTACGAGAACAAAGGTAGATGGTTGTAAGTTGATTGCAGCAGGAAGCTTAGGCCTGGATCTTACAAAAACGGTTGTAATCCAGTAACAAACAAATTAAAATCAGAAAGTGAGAACAACAGGTACGCAGTAAATGAAATTTCGTGTGTGAAAATACGAAGTATTCAGATGACAGAGAACCTGGGCTGCTAGCATAAATTAAGTAAATGAATTAAGACGATGAGTTCTGCCTGCTTTGTGTTTCGTATTCTTTTTTATATTTTTTTGAGTCGTCAGTCTTCTGACAGGTTTGATGTGACCCGCCATGAATTCCTCTCCCCTGCCAACCTTTCCATCTCTGAGTAGCAATTGCTACCCACATCCTCAATCATTTGTTGAATGTATTCCAATCTCTGTCTTCCTCTTTAGTTTTCACCCTCTCCAGCTCTCACTAGTACCACAGACGTTAATCCCTGATGTCTTAATAGATATCTTATCATCCTGTTCTATCTACTTGCCAGTGATCTCCATACATTCCTTCTGTCACCCATTCTGCGGAGAACCTCATTATTCTGTGTCTTGTCAGTCCATCTCATTTTGTCCGCAGCTCGTGGTCGTGCGGTAGCGTTCCCGGGTTCGATTCCCGGCGGGGTCAGGGATTTTCTCTGCCTCGTGATGTCCTTAGGTTAGTTAGGTTTAAGTAGTTCTAAGTTCTAGGGGACTGATGACCATAGCTGTTAAGTCCCATAGTGCTGAGAGCCATTTAAAAAAAAATTCCACCTCATTTTCAACATTCATCTGTAGTATTGCGTTCTAATGCTCTTCTTCTGTTCTGCTTTTCCCACAGTCCATGTTTCACTACCACTTGTACTACGCTCCAAACGTGCGTTCTCAGAAGATTCTTCCTCAAATTTAGTCCTATGTTTAATACTAGCAGACCTATCTTTGTCATCAATACCCTTTTCACCAGTGCTAGTCTGCTTTTTATGTCTTCCTTGCTACGTCCACTAAGATTCGTCTACTTTGTGATCCACAATTCAGATGTTAAGTTTCTCACTGTTCTCATTTCTGCTACTTCTCTTTACTTTCGTCTTTCTTGATTTACCCTCAGTCCGAATTCTGTACTCATTACACTTAATCCTATTCAGCAAGTCCTGTAATTCCTTCCCACTTTAACTAAAGCAGCAAGGTCATCAGCGAATCCTATCATTGATATACCTTCACCCTGAATTTCAATCCCACTCTAGAACCTTTCTTTTAGTTGTGTCATTGCTTCTTCGATGTACAGATTGAATAGCTGGTGCGAAAGACCACATTCCCTTTCTTACACCCTCTTTAACCCAAGCACTTCGTCCTGGTCGAACATGCGGGATTAGGCGTTATAATTATTCGCGTGTGCGAACTGCCATTCGAGGCGGTCGTAGTGGCTTTCCGGCCATACGGCGCTTTACATGATCATAAGGCAGAACATGGTCCCACTTCCACACATACTCTGTTCTTATTGGGGTGCGTCAGATCACAACTGATCTGCCCAGCCATGTTCCGTCTTATTTGACCGTCAGCGGATGTCGGGACGTAATCATGTACGATTGACAGTCGCGGACCTATTCTGGTTGTGGAGAAGAGGGACACATCAGACCACATAACACAGCTGACAACTGGAGGAGAGATACGTTCCTCGTCGTCTACGCTACTTTCGATCACATATGCGACGGCGCTTAAGTCGCCGCCGGCCGCCCGGTGGTTCTCGAATTCAAGTGAACAACTGATGGATAGTGTTCCTCTCCTTTCCGAACAGGATGCGGACGACGTGGCTGACGATGTGACTTCAGCCGTGCTCTCAGTTCCGGTGATTGCTCCAGCTGCGCCTATGGCCGACGCTGATGTCGAAAGCGTCTCCTTGGTCGACGCTCTGGTTGTACACACGGTGGCCTTTCTGCCTGACCGGCGCGGCTGCCTCCCGAAAACAACGCTCCCTTAAACGACGCAAAAGGAGGTGCCGTACGACGCCGGAACAGTACTCTTCACCCTGTCCAAATGATACACTACCTGTTGATCAAATCAATGTATCAGCGTCTGAGACCGTGGACAAGTGCGTCGTCAGAGCGTCTGTGGAGCGGCGGCCCTCAATGTCTCTCGCATCGACGGAACGGAATGTTCCTGTTGAAAGAAAAACAGCCCTCGGTCAGTATTATTAACAAATTAACCTGGTTTCGACAGTGCTAGGAGTGTCTTCTTCAGAATTTAAAACAAAAGATGGTCTATATTCTATAAGGTGGTCCCAGAGTAATGACTAAAAACGTATGATAGGGTATACGTGCGGAATCATCGTAAATGACTGACAGTACTTGTATGTCATTCACAAAATAATAAATATGCCAAAAGGGCTTTAGTCACAAAGATATTTAAGATAATGAAAACTGTGATGGCGAGCCACTAAGGGCTACTCCTTACTTGCGTTCCGTTTTGTAACCTGCACCACGCAAGTAACGAGCAGCCCTTAGTGGCTCGCCATCACAGTTTTCATTATCTTAAATATCTTTGTGACTAATGCCCTTTTGGCATATTTATTATTTTGTAAATGACATAAGTACTGTCAGTCTTTTACGATGGTTACGTACTTATACCCTATCATACGTTTTCAGTCATTATTCTGTGATCATGTTATAGAATATAGACCATTCTTTGTTTTAAACTCTGAAGAAGACACTCCTAGCAGTGTCGAAACCAGGTTAATTTGTTAAAAATAGTGTCCAAGGGCTATTTTTCTTTCAGTTGTAACTATTCACGGTCTCTAAACGTGCAGCCATGTACAAAATTTTGGAATGTTCCTGCTTCTGAAGCCCCTACTGAAGAATGAACGGTACCAGCCGATCTGGCAGTGTTTGCAGCCGTCGGACATATGGATACCGCGGCGAGGAGCCACCACAGGAGAGGAGTGAGGATTTCGAAGAAACAGCAGACCCTGTAAAGGACTGTCCACCATTAGTGGAAGTCACGTGATAATGTCAACTTTCGCGCCGTGCCAGAGGTGCCACCAGCTCCTGTTTCCGGATGCCCTCCCATCTTCACAGAAGCGACCTGCAGCCACCGACCATGGTAGGCACAGATCTACGCAGCGTGTGCCGGTCAAGATCCATATTCTGAAAGAAATGATACAGGCTTCGGAACTAGACATTTCACTATTACAGGAGGTGCACTTAGCAGCGCTACCCCAGATAGTAGGACACGACTTCTATGGCTCTCATGGAGATCACCTTTGCCGTGAAGTGGCGGTCTGTGTACGCGAAGGCATCCTGATTGACGAGATCATGTATCTGCCATCAACCAGGGGTATGGCATACGATTCACTCCACGCATGTCATCAATGTCTATGCTGCTTCTGGTGCTGGACGTCTGCTTGAAAGAGCAAGATATTATGCGGAGGAGACTGCCCCAATATTCTTAGGTCGACATGAGCATCTTTCCTTACTCGGTAGCAAAGATCAATAATCGAATTTTATACCATTCCAGGAGCTGCGTCTCATTGTCCATGATGTTTTCCTGTGGGATAACTGGGAAGTAAGGCGCGGAGACGACCCAGGCTTCACGTTTCACACTACCCATTCGCTTATTCGGTTAGACTGCATTTATGTCTCCCGTAGGCTGATTGATGCGGTGCTCGATGTAGAGCGCTCGACTTTGGTTTTCTCTGACCACTGCACGTACATATGAACAGTGCTCCTTTCCCGTCAGGAGGTCTGGAGGAGTCGGGCATCAAGGAAACTCAACACTCAGCATCTGTAGGATCCTAGGACGTAGACAAGGTTTGAATGACGTGTCAGATCCTATGCATAAGTGGCGGAGTGGAGGCTGAAATGTACCAAACTGATGCTCTATCGCACATTCAACTGTTACAGAAGGGAGTAGTCCACTTGGCACACACACATTACAGACCTCTACTTCAGCACCCTCCGCGACACTGACGGCCAGCCATCTTCCCTGAAAGTGCAAACTGAACACAGCATGATTAAGGCGAAGCTACAAGCGCTTACTCACTGGAAACTGCAGGCGGCTGTGGTGCATACCCGCAGACCTGATGTGGTGTGGCGCAAGAATCCCTCCGTACATAATACTGTGCATGGTCACAAAACACCGCAGACAAAGCTTAGTCACCGAACTCATAGATCATCGACAGGTCATCTGTCAAGCGGACATAGTCGATAGCTTTGTCGAACATATTGCCGAGTTTATCACGCTGATGTTGGGACTTCCCTGGACTACGATCCTGTTGCTATGGACGTTCCGTACACCCTAAACTTGAGGAAGGTGTTACGTTAATGGGAACTTTCACCACCGCAGATGTCACTACTGCATATCTTCATGGGTGCACTGCACAAACATTCTGATACTCAGTTTACGGCGCTGTCTATTGGTCGTGGGCTACCCCCTAAGATCTGTCACCTGTGCCCAGTGTCAAATATCTCCGCTATCTTGGGATCACCTTTATGTCAACAGTAGGGCAAGGGGGCATTACTCGACTCTGCACTGTCGCCAGATTTATTCAGGATGGTGGATCCAAGAAAGCAGCAATAGAATTGGCAACGACGCAATGACGTCATGGCGGGAAGTTAAAATTTCGGCAGGAAAGTACGTCCATTGGGCTACTTCTACTAACCAAACACGCATGCACTGTTTATTTAAACAATGTGAGTTGTTACAGGCAGCAGCTACATCCAGTGTGTTCAACATGAGGTCCAGATTCCAACTGACCCACTACACAGTACTGCAACCAGAGAGCACTCTCGTCCCATTGCGGTCTGGGGGAATAATAGTTCTAACAGGACTCAGTATGTGTCTAGCTGCTGGATAGAGGAAGGAGTGAACTTTTATTTATTTTTTCAGTGGGAAGTTACAACAATTTATTTAGGGATGGATTATGCATAGTTTATTTATTAAGCTGATACAAAACACTCGCCCTATCATGTTTGGGGTCACAGTAAATAGCCTACAGACCTTTTTTGTTGTGTTTTGGTTTGGTTTTAGGGCGCAAAACTGCTATTGTCATTAGCGCCCGGTCTGTGACTTAGGAAAAGGTAAAAAACGAAAATGGAAACCAGCAGCAATGGGAACGAAACTCAAAAAATTGGAGAAACTAAAAGCAGAAGGGAAGCTTAAAAAACCACTACAGAAAGGGGTTGGTTGTCCCCAAAAAGAGCTTCAAATGCCTGACGTCATCTCACTGGCACTAATAAACTCAAGGACGCGATCGGCTGAGCGCGTGTCATCTGCTAAAATGGGCGATATTTCAGGCGACAGCTGTAGACGGGCACGTAACGGAGTAAAATAGGGGCACTCAAGTAAAAGGTGTCTTACCGTCCACAGCTGAGAGCAGTGGGGACAGAGTGGGGGAGGATCGCCGCTTAAAAGATGTCGATGGGTAAAAAGACAGTGCCCTATCCGGGGTCTAGTTAAAATTACCTCCTCCCGACGACGCGTTCGGGAGGAAGAGGTCCAAGCACAGGGAAGAGCTTTCACGTCCCGCAATTTATTATGGGAAGTGTCGACCAATGTGCATGCCATAAAATAACAACACGACGACATAAAATCGTGCGAATAGCTGGCCGAAGAAGAGAGACTGCAGCCTTGGCTGCTATATCGGCCGCCTCATTTCCATAGATACCAACGTGTCCTGGGATCCAGAGGAACGCCACCGAGACGCCCTCCAAGTGAGCAAGCGTAGGCAGTCCTGAATCCGGTGGACCAGAGAGTGGACAGGGTAGATAGCTTGAAGACTGAGGAGAGAGCTGAGAGAATCTGAACAGATAACATACTGTATCCGCTGATGGCGACGGATGTATTGGACAGCCTGGAGAACAGCGTAAAGCTCCGCAGTATAAACCGAACACTGGTCGGGAAGCCGAAATCGATTTGGGGTGTCGCCAACCATATAGGCACTCCCTACACCAAACGATGTTTTTGAGCCGTCAGTGTAAATAAATGTGGCTTCCTTCATTTGTGCACATAGAGCAGAAAATCCCCGACGATAATCAAGTGAAGGGGTACCATCCTTGGGAAACTGACAAAGGTCACGGAGCAGGCAGGTCCGGGGACGGAGCCAAGGCGGTGCTGTACCAGAAGTGGTTAAGAAAGTTTTAGGAAGGCGGAAGGAAAGAGAATGGAGCAATTGACGGAAGCGGACTCCCGGTGGCAGAAGGAGGAAGGGCGGCCTGCATACCCTAAATCCAAGGAGGCGTCGAAAAAAATGTCATGGGCCGGATTAGCAGGCATGGAAGACAAATGGCTAGCATAACGACTTGGAAGGACAGCTCGCCGATTGGACAGCGGAGGTTCAGCAGTTTCAGCATAAAGGCTTTCCACACGGCTGGTGTAAAAAGCTCCAGACACTAAACGTAATCCACGGTGGAGGATAGAGTCGAGACGCCGAAGAATAGACGGCCGAGCAGAGGAGTAAACTATGCTTCCATAGATAGAGTCGCAGAAGGACCACTCGGTCCGCTCCCTAGGAGGTACCATTCAGGACACGGAGGGTGTTGAGGGATCGCAGACAGCGAGCCGAAAGATAGGAAACGTGGGAGGACCAGCACAGTTTTCTGTCAAACATAACACCTAAGAATTTAGCGACGTCCGAAAACGGAAGGCTGACAGGTCCTAGATGTAAGGAATATGGAAGAAACTCCGTACGACGCCAAAAATCAACACAAACGGTCGTACTGGGAGAAAAGCGGAAGCCTGTTTCGATACTCCAAGAGTGGAGGCGATCGAGACGGCCTTGAAGACGTCGTTCAAGAAGGCTGGTCCGTTGAGAGCTGTAGTAGATCGCAAAATCGTCCACAAAGAGGGAGCCCGAGACATCAGAAAGGAGACAATCCATAATTGGATTTATGGCAATGGCAAACAGTACAACAGCACGGAGCCCTTGGGTACCCAGTTTTCTTGGGAGAAAGTACGGGAGAGAGTAGTGTTCACCCGCACTTTAAATGTGCGCTCCGCCATAACTTGGCGAAGAAAAAGGGGCAACGGACCGCGAAAGCCCCAAGAGAACAGTGTGCGGAGGATGCCTGTTCTCCAACAGGTATCGTATGCTCTCTCCAGATCAAAAAATATTGCTGCTGTTTGGCGTTTCCGGAGAAAATTGTTCATGATATAAGTGGAGACAGCAACAAGATGGTCAAATGCAGAACGATGCTTTCGGAAACCGCATTGGGCAGGTGTTAAAAGACTGCGGGACTTCAGCCACCAAGCTAAACGGCAATTCACCATACGCTCAAAAACCTTACATACACTACTCGTGAGAGAAATGGGGCGATAGGTAGAGGGGAGATGTTTGTCCTTTCCAGGTTTCGGAACAGGAATGACGATAGCTTCCCGCCATCGTCTGGGAAAAGTACTGTCCGTCCAAAGTCTATTATAAAGGCGAAGGAGGTAACGCAGACTATGGTATAATAAATGCAGCAACATTTGGATGTGGATACCATCCGGTCCTGGGGCGGAGGAGCGAGAAGAAGAGAGTGCATGTTGGAGTTCCCGCATGGGGAAAACAGTATTGTAGCTTTCGCGATTTTGAGAGGAGAAAGCAAGAGGTCGCACTTCCGCTGCACGTTTCTTCGCGAGAAACGCTGGAGGGTAATTTGAAGAGCTCGAAATCGCAGCAAAGTGTTGACCCAATGAGTTAGAAATGGCGACGGGGTCCACTAACGGTTCACGCGCGCCAGTGCGCCCAGAGACTGAGGAGAATCTAGGCGCGCCTGATAACCGTCGAATCCGACTCCAAACTACCGAGGAGGGAGTGAAGGTATTAAATGAGCTAGTAAAGAAGTCCCAGCTTGCCCTCTTGCTATCGCGGATGACGCGTCGGCACCGCGCACGGAACTGCTTATAGCGGATACATTTGGCCAAAGTAGGATGGTGTCTGAAAACGCGAAGACCACGTCGTCGCTCACGTATTGTGTCACGGCATGCCTCGTTCCACCAAGGAACGGGGGGGCGCCGGGGCAGTTCGGAGGTGCGAGGTATTGAACGTTCCGCAGCTGTAAGAATAACGTCTATAACATGAGTGACCTTATCGTCGACGCTAGGAAAGTGACGGTCATCGAATGTCGCTAAAGACGAAAAAAGTGTCCAATCGGCTTGGGCAAACTTCCAGCGTCTCGGGCGCATATATGGCAGTTGTGGCTGCAATCGAAGGACACATGGAAAGTGGTCACTCGAGTGTGTATCATCAAGGGCGAACCATTCGAAGCGCCGAGCTAGCGGAACAGTACCGACCGAATGGTCCAAATGAGATAAATTTGTCGTGGAGGCAGACAAAAATGTCGTCCCCAGTGTTGAGGCAAACAAGATCCGCTTGGTGGAAGACGTCTAGCAATAGTGAGCCACGCGGACAAGGATGTGGAGATCCCCAAAGCGGGTGGTGGGCACATAAGTCCCCAACCAGCAAATAGGGGGGTGGAAGCTGACCAAGAAGATTAAGGAGATCAGCTCGTGCCATTGGTGTGGACGATGGAATGTATACAGTACAAAGAGGGAATGTGAATCCAGAAAGGGAAAGACGGACGGCGACAGCTTGGAAGGAACTGTTTAAGGGGTTTGGGTGATAATGGAGAGTATCATGGAGAAGAATCATGAGTCCTCCATGGGCTGGAGTGCCTTCAACAGAGGGGAGGTCATATCGGACGGACTGAAAATGAGGGAGAACAAAGCGGTCATGGGGACGCAGCTATGTTTCCTGAAGACAGAAGATGACCGGCGAGTAGGATCGTAAGAGGATGGACAATTCATCCCGATTGGCTCGAATGCCGCGGATATTCCAGTGGATAATGGACATAGGGTGAACAGAAAATGGAGGAATGTGACCAAAGTTGCTGTCAACTCAACGACTGCTCAGAGCTTGCGACCGACAGCATGGAATGGCATTCAGCCGAAGGCAGAAGATCCTGATCCATAGGTTGTTCAGGGGCAGCTCCTGCCACCAACGATCGGCCCGTTGATCGGCCGCCAGCAGTGCGCCTCGGCGACACAGAAGACTGCTGAAGTCGGTTACCACCAGGTGGTACTGTAGATGAGACACGCCGTGGCGGAGAAGGAGAGGAACTGGGTTTCTTATTAGCCTTCTTGGAAACATGATGTTTAGATGAAGGAGGAACCGATGGTTGTGAAGTTGGAGTACGTAAAAAATCTTCACGAGTATGCTCTTTTTTGGAAGTCCGGGTGTCCGACTTTTGGGATCGAGATTTAGCAGAACCCGATGAAGGGTGAGCCATAGAGTGAGCAATCGAAAGTGGGGAGGTTGAACGGGTGATATTTGCGCTGGCCGATCTGACGACCGTGTCACTAAAGGTGAGATCACAAGACTGAGTGGCCGCCTCCTTTGTTGGCCGAGGAGAGGCAAGGACAGTGCTGTATTTCCTGTCTGAGGCACAGTGGGCTTTCGACTGGCGAATAATTTTGGAGCAGCAAAGGTCGACACCTTTTCCCTCACTCTGATTTCCTGAATGCGCTTTTCCTCTTTAAAAATGGGGCAATCTCGAGAGGAAGCAGCGTGGTCACCCATACAGTTGATACAACGAGGGGATGGAGGTGGACAAGCACCCTCATGGGCATCCTTGCCACACTTAACACATTTGGGCGGGTTGGAACAGTACTGGCTGAACCGCTGACACCGATAGCAATGCGTAGGGTTTGGGACGTAGGGGCGAACGGAAATTATCTCATAGCCCGCTTTTATGTTCGATGGGAGTTTAACTCTGTCAAATGTCAAGAAGACAGTACAGGTTGGAACGATGTTCTTGTCAACCCTTTTCATGACTCTATGAACTGCCGTTACGCCCTGGTCAGACAGTTTGTGTTGAATTTCCTCGTCGGACAATCCGTCGATGGAGCGTGTATAAACGACTCCACATGACGAATTTAAAGTGCGGTGCACTTCCACCCGGACAGGGAAGGTGTGGAGCAGTGAAGTAGGCAGCAATTTTTGTGCCTGGAGGGCACTGACTGTTTCTAACAATAAGGTGCCATTCCGTAATCTGGAACAAGACTTTACAGGACCTGCAATTGCGTCGACACCTTTCTGAATAATGAAAGGGTTGACCGTGGCGAAGTCGTGACCTTCGTCAGATCAAGAAACAAGGAACTGTGGCAACGATGGAAGAACTGTCTGTGGCTGAGACTCAGTGAACTTACGCTTGTGAGCAGACATAGTGGAAGATGAGGAAACCATTGCGGAAGAATCCCCCACGATTACCGACGTCTCCGATGGCGCGCTCCTCCCTTGTGGGGGCCCTCTCTGAGGCACTCCTGCCTTAGGTGATTGTTCACACTTCAGGTCACACCTCATGAGAAACGGACGGAGGGACCAATCGGCACTTTCGGAAGGTATCGGCTCGGGTAATCACCCCTCCCTGGGCCTGGCCATTACCAGGGGGTACGTACGTGTCCGACCTGTCTACCCAGGGCGGGGAATTACGCGTTACCCCGTCACCGGCTACGCATGAAAATGCGTGGGTCGGCCTTCAGACATGCACAGGGAGGAAAAAAGAGAAAGGGAGACACAAAGGTAGAGAAAGGAAAGAAGAGAGGTCTCAAACGCCGCAGCAGAGAAAAGGGTAAAGAGAAGAGGTAAGGAAAAGAGAAGGACAAAGGAAGGATGAAGACATGCAAGCAGAGAAACTGAATAATGTGTTACATTTTCGAGCGTCTGTCTCCGGACGTAGGCACAAAACATACTCCCAGAGGGGGAGAAAGGGAAGCAAAGTGCCAGAGGTGAGGGGAGGGGGGGCGAAGATGGGGGATGGGGAAGGATGCTGAAAAGGAAGGTATGCAGCCTGGAATGAAAGGAGGGCCACATTAGCTCGGGGTCCCGTGCTCGCTATGCAAGTATCCACAAAAGAGTTGTGGACTCCCTAGGGGGGCCTACAGACCTGCAAACTACTTGTAAATCAGAGTAAAAATGCAGTACACTGATGTACAGACACGAATAGGAAAACTCTTAAATTGTCAAAATAATGCATGTACAGGGTGTTTCAGAAATGACCGGTATATTTGAAACGGCAATACAAACTAAACGAGCAGCGATAGAAATACACCGTTTGTTGCAATATGCTTGGGACAACAGTACATTTTCAGGCAGACAAACTTTCGAAATTACAGTAGTTACAATTGTCAATAACAGATGGCGCTGCGGTCTGGGAAACTCTATAGTACGATATTTTCCACATATCCACCATGCGTAGCAATAATATGGCGTAGTCTCTGAATGAAATTACCCGAAACTTTTGACAACGTGTCTGGCGGAATGGCTTCACATGCAGATGAGATGTACTGCTTCAGCTGTTCAATTGTTTCTGGATTCTGGCGGTACACCTGGTCTTTCAAGTGTCCCCACAGAAAGAAGTCACAGGGGTTCATGTCCTGTATGTTTCGGATAGCCCAAAGCAATCACACGATCATCGAAATATTCATTCAGGAAATTAAGGACATCGTCCGTGCGATGTGGCTGGGCACCATCTTGCATAAACCACGAGGTGTTCGCAGTGTCGTCTAAGGCAGTTTGTACCGCCACAAATTCACGAAGAATGTCCAGATAGCGTGATGCAGTAATCGTTTCGGATCTGAAAAATGGGCCAATGATTCCTTTGGAAGAAATGGCGGCCCAGACCAGTACTTTTTGAGGATGCAGGGACGATGGGACTGCAACATGGGGCTTTTCGGTTCCCCATATGCGCCAGTTCTGTTTATTGACGAAGCCGTCCAGGTAAAAATAAGCTTCGTCAGTAAACCAAATGCTGCCCACATGCATATCGCCGTCATCAATCCTGTGCACTATATCGTTAGCGAATGTCTCTCGTACAGCAATGGTAGCGGCGCTGAGGGGTTGCCGCGTTTGAATTTTGTATGGATAGAGGTGTAAACTCTGGCGCATGAGACGATACGTGGACGTTGGCGTCATTTGGACCGCAGCTGCAACACGGCGAACGGAAACCCGAGGCCGCTGTTGGATCACCTGCTGCACTAGCTGCGCGTGGCCCTCTGTGGTTGCCGTACGCGGTCGCCCTACCTTTCCAGCACGTTCATCCGTCACGTTCCCAGTCCGTTGAAATTTTTCAAACAGATCCTATATTGTATTTCTTTTCGGTCCTTTGGTTACATTAAACCTCCGTTGAAAACTTCGTCTTGTTGCAACAACACTGTGTTCTAGGCGGTGGAATTCCAACACCAGAAAAATCCTCTGTTCTAAGGAATAAACCATGTTGTCTACAGCACACTTGCACGTTGTGAACAGCACACGCTTACAGCAGAAAGACGACGTACAGAATGGCGCACCCACAGACTGCGTTGTCTTCTATATCTTTCACATCACTTGCAGCGCCATCTGTTGTTGAAAATTGTAACTACTGTAATTTCGAAAGTTTGTCCGCCTGAAAATGTACTGTTGTCCCAAGCATATTGCAACAAACGGTGTATTTCTATCGCTGCTCGTTTAGTTTTTATTGCCGTTTCAAATATACCGGTCATTTTTGAAACACCCTGTATAACGGTCTGCGAACATTCACACTAATTGTAAGCTGTCGAAATAATGCATTGCATATCCCACAGATTACTCGTAAATACCGAAACAGTACAGTACACTCATGCATAGACACGTTCACCATGTGTAAAATTTGGAAATAATGCGTGTATTCCGCTATGCAAACACGCTCACAACGCTTAAGCACCCCAAATAGTGCAGTGCACGAACACTCATTGCACGTAAAAACACTTTCGGACTATCGTTAAGAAATTCGGTCGCGACATATCAGCGAACTGTTCCTTACAGAGTTACAAGACGGAATGATGACCAGAAGCATTCTTCCTAGCAGTCCTAATGGGACAGCCTGTCCCACATATGAGATGCGTATGACTGCACACGTGTTTACTGCCACTGCTGCATAGCTATCAGGGCTGCGGGTTCAGCGCCGGCCTAATTACCGAGCGAGATTGTTTCCCGAGCGACAGACCACCACAGGCACAGCTGAAAGGTTGTCAGTGTTATATGAGTTCTAATGGCGATGTAAAAAGAGGTAAGTCTCCTTCTGGACGCACTATAGAAATCTTTTGCAATGCTTCCCAGGATAACACAGGATGCATTCTTCCTAGCGATCCTAATGGGACAGCCTGTCCATTACATATCAATTCCTTCTCGACATTCGTGAAGTGTCACAGAAATAGTTAACGGTCACTTTTGTTGTTGTAAGAGCTTTCGTGATGTCTCAGCTTGTCTGCGTAGACATTCTTGCCCTAACATAATCTGTTTACGAATATAGTCTAGAATAACAGCAATTGTATTCTCCAACGGTCCTAATGATGTATCCCATCCATCCTCCTGTCCAGGAGGATATCGAAGTGTCCTGATTTCAACATACGTCTCAGAAATAGTGAACGTTCTCATCGCTAAAGGCTTTCATGATGTATGTGCACATTTCCGAAAATACCGTTAATCATAATGATATTCTTGTTGTTTAAAAAACGAGCACTGCCTAGGCGCAGACGATAAAATCAGGACAATTACACCAACATAATTAGAATCACAGTCCTCGAGTAGAGAAAAATGGCAGGAATCTTCGGTGTCTTACAGCTGCTGGAGATGTCCTAATGCCATGACAGTGGATGAGGGACTGCATCCCACCATCGATACCTGGCCCCCATCTTGTTAGAACCAGTCCATAGAGACTCCTATGTCCCAGCACAAATGATGTCTTGTGAATGAATGGAGCATCCTGATAGGCTCTTACTGAATTTACTCACCAAATTACTGATGCTCCCAGTGTGGGAAAACTGTCCGCCTTTTTTTTTCTAGCAGCAGAACTGTTTTGTATGGGTCGCCATGTTGCACTGACAGTTAAACCTTGCAAAATTGGTCTGCACATGTCACTGTTTCTGGTCCCGACCTACTTGGTTGGTTGGTTGCTTACTACCACCTATCTCCCGGCTCTGGGAGACAAGAACACGTGAATTTTCACATGGCTTGCCCGAGTATTATACCATTTACGAGATACTTTTCGTTATCTAGCACGTAGCAGTATCTCTTGCATAGCAGTATCGCCTGCACAATATAATTCTGAAGATATATACTGGAAATTATTTCTCTAGAAACCCGAAACCTTAGCGAGGTGCAGCGTGCTGCAAACCACTGAGTAACTAGAAACTTATCCCATCTACGAACATCTTTATGTAAAAACTCGAAAATATGGAGGAAACTCATATTTACTGATGTCGGTGATATAACAGACTCCCCATCATCCCTACAATTTACAAAGTCAACTAAGGTGCTTCTCATGTCTGGGGAACCAGCAAACATGTCTTACACCCGTCTTTCACGTGCTAGATGGACACACCACAATCGATGTTCTCTCAACTAAATAAAGGCGGGAAATGTGCAGAAGCGCGGGCCGGAGTGGCCGAGCGGTTCTAGGCGCTACAGTCTGGAACTTCGCGACCGTTACGGTCGCAGGTTCGAATAAAGCCTCGGGCATGGTTGTGTGTGATATCCTTAGGTTAGTTAGGTTTAAGTAGTTCTAAGTTCTAGGGGACTGATGACCTCAGAAGTTAAGTCCCATAGTGCTCAGAGCCATTTGAACCATTTTTTTTGTGCAGAAACAGTCAACCAGACAAATTATATCGGTGGGAATAATGGTCCAGCGCAAGCACACTTGAAAGCTGTCCAACACATATGGAGTATTGGTTCACTATTCAGCTGTCTAGAGGACGACACGGTTAAGTCAGCTACATTCCCACACCCCAAGCGGGCTTTGCATTTGAACGGCTCCTGCTGTTAGCTTGAAACGTGAATCATTCCCGCCACAGGCCGCGTACTCCTCGCACACCACACACAGAATCGTCCTAGGAAACAGGGTACATATATATTTTATCGCTATACTTACAATTAAATTTTACAAGTGCGAAAATCAGCCAGTTGTGGACATGTCTCGTAAGTTATTCCTTCGAGTGGTACCACAGTGTGTTAGAAAGAGAATAAATTTTTACATGGTTTGCCTGAATATTACACAATTTACGAGATACTTCTCGTTTACAAGCACATAGCAATATCGCTTGCATAGCAGTGTCGCTTGCACAATATAATTATGAAGATGCAGACTGGAAATTGTTTCTCTAGAAACCCGAAACTTAGCGAGGTGCAGCGAGCTACAAACGACTGAGTAACTAGAAACTTATTCCATCTACGAACATGTTTCTGTAAAAACTCGAAAAAATGTAAGTAGGCTGTTTAGGTTTTTATATTGGTAACGCCACGTAGCGCTCTGTATGAAAATCACTGGCTGTTCTGTGTGCAGCCTGTGGCTGGTTTGCATTGTTGTTCGCTATTGTAGTGCTGGGCAGTTGGCTGTTAACAGCGCGTAGCGTTGGGCAGTTGGAGGTTAGCCGCCAGCAGTGGTGGATGTGGGGTGAGAGATGGCGGCGTTTTGAGAGCGGATGATCTGGACTTGTGTCCATCAGAGACAGTAAATTTATAAGACTGGATGTCATGAACTGTTATATATATGACTTTTGAACACTATTAAGGTAAATACATTGTTTGTCCTTTATCAAAATCTTTCATTTGCTAACTATGCCGATCAGTAGTTAGTGACTTCAGTAGCTAGGATCTTTTATTTAGCTGGCGGTATTGGCGCTCGCTGTATTGCAGTAGTTCGAGTAATGATTTTTGTGAGGTAAGTGATTCATGAAAGGTAGAGGTTATAGTTAGTCAGGGCCATTCTTTTGTATGGATTATTAAAAGTCGGATTGCGTTGCGCTAAAAATATTGTGTGTCACTTTAGTGAATGTCCGAGTACGTTCAGTTTTGCTCAGCTGCTTGAAAATCAATTAACGTAAGTGGTTTACCAGCACAGTCATTCATAAATTTTTCAAAGGGGCCGTTTCAAAATATAGAGGAAACTGATATTTCCACTCGCAAATACCGGAAATACGACTCTCACAGTCCACCAGATGTCAAAAACACGGTCGCAACGGCCATGTTACCGTCACAATCGGTCTTCGTGCTACAGGTGCTCACACGTATCACTAACGATATCTGTGTTAAAAACTATACAGGCCTTATAAACAGAGGTATGGCATTACCTCCGAATGAAGCGATTTTTCCAGAAAATTAACACGACACTGAATATAGACAATGACAGCCGGTGTGTATATTAGCAGACAAACAGGGCGGTTTCACGTCGCTGACGGGTGTAAGCTCGTCATAAAATGACCGAATTCAGATAGTTATATGGCTTAGGATCGTGGTATGAAGCCGGTATAGGCAACTGCCTCACGCTGCCGCTAGATATTTCTCCAGTGTTTGTAACAAATTCTGTCTCAATGCCTCATCAGACATTCTACGGTGTATCCACTGGATTATAGGCGAAGGTTGATTGAGAAGGATCACAAATAGTAGATGGTGTGCTGATTGAAGTCGTAAGAAATATACACTATTTTTTCAGATCTCTAGAGCCTAGATTTCTGGTAGAAATGCAGTCTGCGATTTGGAATCAAGTCTTTTCATTCAACCACAAACTTGCATTGGATCCTACGGAGAAGTTTTTTAATTTTTATGCCACTAGTCAATCACATTTATGGCACTCTCTCCTCTCAAAATGAGTCACCTTTTTCGAACATATCTGCTACAGTTAAATTTAGATAGTCACTATGCATCTTGCAACTGCCCCTCAGACGCTGTGCTGCCATCCTGCATCTTTGCGCATGTGATCATTCCAAATTAAGTCGCAACTGAGCAGAAATCGGGGACAGCTATATCTACCATATTCTGCAACCCATCTAGAAACAGACTAAGCTGAGTTGGTGCATAAAGACCATGTTTTCATCATTTAATGGAAATGGGAACATGTTGTCCTAGCTTCACCAACAAAGTACGATGTGTAAGTTGAGCACCAAATGAAAACCGCTCCTGCAACACGAGATAGTATAAAGACAGTACGAACAGCTACGGTGGTGTTTCTTATCGGGAAAATTAGGAAGACTCAACATCATGCAGGACCTGCCGTCTGAAGTAGATCCGTGTCCCTCAGGGTCAGTTCACGTCTATCACCTCAACATTCTATCATCGTTATTCCGTATTATTCAACAGAGAAAAATTACGAACTATAAAAGCTCTACCAACTTCATCCGCAAGAAAACTCGACAAGATTTTTACCGCATCTCTGTCTTCCCGTATATCGAAAACAAATACTGTCTGCATCCAGTGCACGTGGCGGCTCTATTAAATATACAGGTATTGATCCACTGGAGCAGGTGGCCAGTGATCGAAATCGCTTGCACAGACCAGTGTAAAGTGTCAACCGCTGTACTGAAGAAGGACGACCATGTCCCATAGACTATACTGTCAGTCGCAAGAGAGACTCCCTTTGTCATTGTTTGAAGCACTTCATTTCTTCTGCTCTAACACGCTTTGTACACTGCCATATATTTTGTGTTTACGGCAACGACTGTGAGGTCTGTGTCAAGTTCTAAACTGAAATTAACACATTCTGATCCTTTGCCACTAACAGAAAACTAGACATCGCACAGTGTAAATAATGTTGTTGTTGCTGCTAGCATAAAACACACACACACACACACACACACACACACACGCGCGCGCGCGCGCGCGCGCGCGCGCGCTGGATGATTTTAAGTAAAAGACACTCACTACATGAGGGATCTTGAAGAGTTTTGCGGTGTTGTGGAGCGTTTCAAAACTGCTCCCCCAAATGACGACCTCTAAACTCATCGGTCACAGTGATGGGATAGCTGATGACTGTGTTCCATTTCGATTGATTCCTCATACTGCAGTATAGTACGTGTTCACTGTTTCTGTGCTAGCCGCCGCCAGAAGGTGTTGCCACTCCACCAAGACTCTTTCTCCATCTCAAAAAAGTGATGTCAGGGAATAATTATGTGGTAATCAACAGCGCACCAGAGGATGGATGGGTTGGAAAAGGCACCGTCGATGTACCGTAATAATAAGCATCACAGTTGATCGAAAAATTTTAGCAATTTTACAGTAATTTCAGCACCGGCCAATGATGCGATAGTGTGTTTCCCAATTTCAGTAACATCGCTAAATGGCGCCCCCTCTACTTTGCGAGTACCATTGCAAATGTAGATAGATGAATGAGCAGGATATCCATTCATTGTTAATTATTGAACATATACATCATCATAGTAGGCCAGAAAAGCAGTCTACATATTTCTAGCACCTCGAGCATATTGCGTATTTTACCATGTGTCACTATGCAGATGGGAATCACAGGGCATTGTCGTATTGTTAGGATAAAGTTAGAGACTGAAAGATCCCTTCGCACTGTCTTTGACCAATCCACCCTGCAGCTCCATTACCGATTTAATCTGCAGCTGACCAGGAGTGTACCACTACATTTTGCGTCTTGTGAATGAATGGAGCTTGCCGAGTCCGCACCAATGCAAGTGCACAAGATTTCTCGAGATGCGTGCATGCCGAGGAGGTTAACACACTTTATCAGTGTATAGTAGTAGATTTGGAAGCGTTGTGATGTAATAGCAGACAGTTAAGAAGAAAGAAACGGGTGGTTTTTATGCATCTTGGAGCTCCAGACGGATGGAGTTCGAAGCATTTTACATGAATCAACTACGCTACCAATTCTAAAGTATTGTTTCTAGAGTCTGGGGCCAGTACCAGGAGGGCATTGGTAAAAGAAATCATAAAGACATGTCCTCCTAAGACTACAAGATTCTGTACTTAATATAGGCTATAATTTTCGATTGCTTCAGTTTATTACTAGTCGTGTAGAATGTGATGTGGTTAATATTGGTTCAAATGGCTCTGAGCACTATGGGAATTAACCTCTGAGGTCATCAGTCCCCTATAACTTAGAACTACTTAAACCTAACTAACCTAAGGACATCACACACATCCATGCCCGAGGCAGAATTCGAACCTGCGGCCGTAGCAGTCGCGCAGTTCCGGACTGAAGCGCCTAGAACCGCTCGGCCGCCACGGCCGGCCGTGGTTAATATTCCAATTCCTCTGCAATAAACTATGGCAACAAACTGTAAAACAGAAAACACTACTTCCTTAAAATATCGGTTCTGTGTGATGCATGCAGAATATAGCTTTCCAGAGGTATATACTGTCCACTGAGAAGGATTATAAGAAACGGTTGCAGCAGAATATGGGCTTGGGAATATGACAGAGAGGATAAAAGCTAACTGAGTTCTGTAATAAGTTTCAGCTCGTAATAAGGAGACTCTGCTCAAGAATCACAAAGGCAAGAGGTATACTTCGAGAAAGACGGGTGACTCAGGAAGATTTTAGTTGGATTACATCATGCTCAGCCACCTGATTCCGAAATCAGATACTGGATTGTAAGGCATACCCCGGAGCAGATATGGACTCAGATCACAATTTAATAGCCGGCATGTGTGGCCGAGCGGTTCTAGGCGCTTCAGTCTGGAACCGCGCGACTGCTACGGTCGCAGGTTCGAATCTTGCCTCGGGCGTGGATGTGTGTGATGTCCTTAGGTTAGTTAGGTTCAAGTAGTTCTAAGTTCTAGGGGACTGATGACCTCAGAGGTTAGTCCCATAGTGCTCAGAGCCATTTTGAACCACAATTTTATAGTGATGAAGAGTAGGCTGAAGAGATTAGTCAGAAAGAATCAATAAGAAAAGAGGTGGGATACAGAAGTACTAAGGTATTACGATATGCGTTTAAATATCTCTAAGGGTATAGATACAGCAATAAGGAGTAGCTCAGCAGGCAGTACAGCTAAACAAGAACGGACATCTCTTAAAAGGACTACCACAGAATTTGGAAAGAAAAAGATAGGTACAAAGAAGCTAACTGCGGAGAAACCATGGGTAGCAGAAGAAATACTTCAGTTGACCGATGAAACGTGATGACTGGGTGTTGTGTGATGTCCTTAGGTTAGTTAGGTTTAAGTAGTTCTAAGTTCTAGGGGACTGATGACCATAGATGTTAAGTCCCATAGTGCTCAGAGCCATTTGACCGATGAAAGAAGGTAGCACAACAATATTCAGGGAAAATCAGGAATACAGAAATACAAGTCGCTGAGGAATGAAATAAATAGGAAATGCGGGGAAGCTAAGACGAAATGCCTGAATGAAATCGAAATGCGAAGAAATCGAAAAAGTAATCATTGTCGGAAGAACTTGCTCAGCATATAGCAAAGTCAAAATACATTCGACGTGGTAACATTTAGAGTGCGTCGGGAAATCCATTGTTAAATGCAGAGGAGAGAGCGGATAGGTGGAAAGAGTACATTAAAGGCCACTATGAAGCGGACGATTTGTCTGATGTGGCAGAAGAAGAACCGGGACTCGATTTAGAAGAGATAAGGGGCCCAGTATTACAGTCAGAATTTGGAAAAGATTCGGAGAGCTTAATATCAAATAAGGCAAAAGGGGTAAAAAAATTCCATCAGAATTCCTAAAATGATTGGAGGAAGTGACAACAAAAGGACTAGGCACATTGGTGTGTAGAAGACGACATACCTACTGACTTTCAGAAAATTATCATCCACACCCTTCCGAAGACTGCAACAGCTGACAAATACGAGAATTATAGCACAATCAGCATAACAGCTAATTGATCTAAGTTTTCGACAAGAATAATATACAGGAAACTGGAAAATAAAATTGAGGCTTTGTTAGACACCGATCAGGTTGGTTTTAGGAAAGGTAAAGACACCAGAGAGGAAGTTCTAACATTGCGGTTTATAATGGAAGGAAGAGTGAAGAAAAATCAAGACAAGTTCATATGATTTGTCGATCTGGAAAAGCGTTCGACAGTGTAAAATGGTGCAAGATGTTCGAAATTCTGACAATAGTAGGGGTAAGGTATAGCGAGAGGCGGCTAATATACATTATGTACAAGAGCCAAGAGGCAATAATGAGAGTGGAAGTCTAACAATGAAGTTCTCGGATTAAAAAGTGTGGAAGACAGGGACGTAGTCCTTTGCCTCTATTGTTCTATCTGTACACCGAAGAAGGAATGATGGAAATAAAAGAAAGATTCAGGGGTGGAACTAAAATTCAAGGTGAAGGATATCAATGAAACGATTCGCTCATTACATTGCTATCCTGAGTGGGAGTTAAGAAGAATTACATTATCTGCTAAATGGAATGAGCAGTCTAATGAGTACAAAATATGGACTGAGAGTAAATCGAAATAAGACGAAAGTAATGAGAAATAGCAGAAATGAGAACAGCGAGAAACTTAACTTCAGGATTGAAGACAACGAAGTAGATGAAGTTAAGGGAAATCCGATACGTAGGTAGCAAAATAACTAACTGCAGGCGGAGCAAGGGGGACATCAAAAGCAAATTAGCACTAACAAAAAGGGCATTCCCGCCAAAGAAAAGACCTTCTAGTATCTAAGATACGTCTTAATCTGAGGAAGAAACTTATGAGAATGTATGATTGGTCCACAGCATTTTATGGAAGTGAAACAAGGACTGCGGGAAAACCGGCACAGAAGAATATCGGAGCATTTGAGATATGCTGTTAGAGAAGAATGTTGAAAATTGTGGGGGCCACATATGGTAAGGAATGAGGAGGTTCTATGGAGAACCGGAGAAGAAAAGAATATGTGGCAAACACCAATAAGCAAATGGGACAGCTAGACAGGATATCTGTTAAGACATTAGGGAATGACTTTTTATGGTACTCGAGGGAGCTATGGAGTGCAGAAACTCTAGAGGAAGACAGATTGGAATACATCCAAGAAATAACTGAGGACGCAGGTTGTAAATGCTGTTCTTAGATGAAGAGGTTGGCACAGGAGAGGAATTCGTTGCGGGCCGCATAAAACCAGTCAGAAAACTGATGACGAAAAAAAAAAAAACAAAAAAATAGAACGCCTTTTGACGGTCAAATGTCTAAACAACGTGCTTTGGTTTTACTTCAGTCTTGCTTTCATTATCATAGAAACTTCAGAAATGCCTCTCTAGTGCCTTTACCTTTTCTAAAGCCAAACTAATCGTCATCTAACGGATACTCAGCTTTTTCCCAGTCTCCTGTACTGTATATTATTCATATCAGCAACTTTGATGCATGAGCTGTTAAGCTGACTGTGCCGCAGTTCTCACAGTTATCGCCTCTTGCTATCTTCAAAGTTTTAACGAAAGTCTGAACGTATATCGCGTCTCATAGACTTTACACACAAACGAAAATAGTCTTTTTGTTGTCACTTTCCTCAACGTTTTTTTAGTAATTATAATGGAATATCATCAGTCCCTTTTGCCTTACTTGCTCTTAAGTCGTCCAAAGCTCAAGCAGCCATTTCGCCTTTGCTTTTCTGCAATTCTAGTTCGTTTCACCTAAAGTATTTCTTCTGCTGTCTATGGTTTCTTCACAGCTATCTTCTTTATACATCATTTTTCTCTTCATCGTCTGTGATTGTGCTCTTTAGGGATGTCCATTCCAGTTGAGTTGAACTGCTTACCGAAATATTCAGTATCGCAGTATTTGTAGTCTCAGAGAACTTCAAGCATATCTCTTCCCCCGTTAGTACTTCCGTATCCCACTCCTTTGAGCAATGAATCTTCTCGATTATTCTCTTAAACCTCAGCCTACTCTTCATCATTACTAAATTGTGATCAGAGTCTGTATCTGCCCTTGGGTACGCTTTAAAGCCCAATATCTGATTTCGAAATCTCTGCCTGGCCATGATGTAATCTAACCGGAGTTCTGCTGTATTTCCTGACTTTTTCCTCTTGCGATTCTTGAACAGATTTTTCGCAATTACCATCAGAAATTTATTGCACAAGTCATTTAGTCTGTGTCCTCTCTCATACCTACTACCAAGCCCACATTCAAACCTTTCTTCTACTTCTTCACCTTCAACCGCATTCCAATTCCACATGACTGTTAGGTTTTCATCTCCTTTTACGTAGTGAATTACCCGTTCAGTTTTCTCATACACTTTGCGTCTTTATCTTCTGCTTGCGACATCGGCTCATATTCCTGGCCTATTGTCGGAATTGGTCTGCTGTCCATTATATTGAGGTCAAATCTATCAGTCAATTATTCGCTGTTAACTCACTCTGTCCTATCTTCCTTTTCATAACGAATCCTACTCCAGTTATACAATTTTATGTTGCTGTTGTGATTACTTATATTCCTCTGACCTGATTTCCTAGTGTTCTTTCCATTTCGCTTCACTGAGCCCTACAATGTCTAGCTTGAGCCTCTGCATTCCCATTTTCAGATTTCCTAGCTTCCCAGCCGCATTCAGACTTTTGCCATTTCACGGTCCCAACTCTTGGAACGTTACCCTTTTGTTGGTTGTTTGGTGTTTTTCTCATGGTCATCGCCCCTTTGACAGTCCCCTCTCGGAGGTCCGAATGAGGGACGACTCCGGAAACTTTTGCTAATGGAGAGATCATCACGACATTGTTTCAAGTAAGAAGCCACATGTCCTGTGGATACACGTCACGAGTCTTTCATGCAGTGGTTTCCATTGCGGTTCCGAATCCTCATGTCGTCGCTCATTGCTGATTCTTCCGCCTTTAGTGGCTGTTTTTCACCCCAAGGTTACGGGTGCCCTGAAGCTCTGTCAGCTACTCCGCCCTCTTTGAGATGACCGTTGGCAGGACGAGGTTGCCGTTTCCTGCCACCACAGCTGATGATTTTTATTCAAAATTTAAGCTGAGGCTTGGTTCGAACCTTCGGCCGAGGACTATTGGTCGAGACGTTACCCCTGGACTACGCAATACTGACTAGAGACCCTATTCCTAGAAATGTTTCATATTTTCACCTTGTAGTGTCTCACGGCATAATATTCTGGGGAAATGCGTGGGTAATGTCAAATATTATCACTCGAAGTCGATGAAATTTTGATCATATGTATAAAGAACTGCTACGGTGGTACTGAAGGTAATTTGAAGAAATACGCAACGGAAAGAACAGAAATGACACTTTTATTAAAATACGGTAATTACATCAAAATCACTGTGTCTTGTGATCGTCCCCTGGACGTTATTTAAGACAGGGGATATTTCTAAATAGGGTGTGTGATCACCACGGAGAGCAACGCATGTTCTGTAATGTGCTCCCATGATGGCCAGGAGGTTAGTAAGGTGTTCTGGCAGTAGTGTGTTCCATTCCTGCAATACCACAGTTAACAAGCGATGGAGGGCCGTAGGTGCATGATGACATGCTGCAGTACATCATCCCACACGTGCTCGATGGCATTTTAATCTGGAGAACCGGCAGGCTGAGCCATTCGCCTAATATTCTCTCGTTCCAAAAGCTGTTAGCCTGTGCTATTCTGTGCGGTCGTGCATTACCATCCATCAAAATGAAATCAGGGTCGTATGTATCCATGAGAAGACCTACGTGGAGAAGGAGTGCAGCGTCAAAATAACACGTTCCGGTGAGTGTACAGTGTTCAAACATCTGGAGGTGAGTACACTCATAGAGCGTTATGCCCGCGCACTCCGTAACATATGGACCACCAGAAGGATCATGTTCGACAATGGTTCAAATGGCTCTGAGCACTATGCGACTTAACTTCTGAGGTCATCAGTCGCCTAGAGCTTAGAACTAATTAAACCTAACTAACCTAAGGACATCACACACATCCATGCCCGAGACAGGATTCTACCTGCGACCGTAGCGGTCGCTCGGCTCCAGACTGTAGCGCCTAGAACCGACGGCTACTCCGGCCGGCTCATGTTCGACAATGCTGAACGTACCGTCATACGAAGAGACGTCAGTACTCGGAATGCAGACTGAAACATTGTCAACATTGTTGACACAACATTGTTGTTTTGAAGAGCGCGCCACAACGCGTAGTGTGAAGCAGTCGCCCTCCGTTTCTGGCGGTGGCGCCGCTGTGGCAGTCGCATCTTTGGTGTCTCCCTCTGGTGGGAAAGGTTGCCTGTTCACGTGCATTTAGGGAGCACTATGAGCTCGCCAGTCGGTCAGTTTGGGCCAGTCTTTCGTCCCCAGCTTTCTAGTCTGTTTCTCGTTCGGGTTTGTTAGGCAGTTACTGTCTGTCTGTCTGTCGTTCGGAGTGGTAGTATGTCTGTCGTTCGGTTCAAACTTTAAAGCCGGTGAAATGAGAGTCTTTCCACTCCGCCAGTACGGGAACTCAGCGAGTGGTCGCCCGGTAGGGGCTTAGTTCCTGCATCTGAGCCTGCGCGTTAGACCGCCAGTCTGGGTCATTGGCGGTTGGATCTATCGGTTGGTCGGTCCAGCACTGACACACAAGATGACTTGTCCGTCTTGAGCGCCGGTGCATGTGAGGTCGCCACGTGAGTCCAGTGGGCCGCGCCGTATAGCGAGGGGTAGTGACTTCGCGGTCGACACGAGAGCAACTGGAGTCAATCCACGACGTCTGGACGGTGCGAGCTGTGACGCCGTGAGACGGCAGATTGGCGCGCCTTCCTGCGTCCGTTGAAGCGGCTGGCAGCGGACGGTTCGGGAGAGGGATTCGCGGGTGCTGCGCCAGGTCTTCTCGAGAAATCGCAGTTTGTTAGGAGTTAAGTGATTGGTGATATCTTGTTTGATTTACTCTTGTTAAATTCTACTTGTTTTCTTGGTGAGGTCACCAGTCGTTTTGATTTGGGGTCGTCCCACCATTTTTCTCCGTTTGCCCACCCGCGGGAAGGTGGTTGTTCATAAATTGGGTGGTTCGTTTTTCCCTTGTGGAGTAGGGGTGGGTTAGAGCAACCTGCGGTTCGGGTTGTTCGGTAATACTTTAATTGTTAGTGTTTTGTACCATTTTCATCCCTCCTACGGGGGGGGGGGGGGGTTGCATAGTTTGTGTGCTTGTGTAAATTGTTAAAAGTCTTAGTTTAAAGTTAATTGGTGTGTTGCAGTTTAGTCTTTCAGAGGCTGTTGTGAGCGGTCATAACTACGGCCGTGTCAAAAGGGATCCGCAAGGTTCTCTGCCCGAAAGCTCATATACTCAAAACTTGTTTCTTTCTGCCTCTGAATCAGTTGTAACTTTGATATTTAGAGGGTGCTTTCTGATTATAATTTTACATTGTTTCTTTTAAAAAATGCTTTTAGACACTATTAAAGTGGATAAAACTCCGATTTGTTAAAAGGAATTTGGTTATGATTTCATCATTTACTCCCTGGCAACTGCTTCCATGCTTACATAGTGTGATTAAATGTGTTGATGTTCTTGATGAATCGCTAGTAAATAAAATAAATTCTTAAGAATATTCTTTTTACGTTGGCGTACTGACCTCCATTGAACACGGTAAATTAATCAAATGGTTCAATTGGCTCTGAGCACTATGGGACTTAACATCTATGGTCATCAGTCCCCTAGAACTTAGAACTACTTAAACCTAACGAACCTAAGGACATCACACAACACCCAGTCATCACGAGGCAGAGAAAATCCCTGACCCCGCCGGGAATTGAACCCGGGAACCCGGGCGTGGGAAGCGAGAACGCTACCGCACGACCACGAGCTGCGGACAGGTAAATTAATCGATAAACGTTATTGTGACACTGTACTCCATCCCAATATGCGTCTTTTCAGGGGTGCATTCGGCGCTGACTGCTTTTTATGGATGACACTGCGCGGCTGCACCGAACAGCGGAGGTTGTGGACCTCTAGGAACGACAGGAGACAAGGCGAATTTACTGGCACGCCGTTCCCCACCGTAGATCCCATCGAGCACATGTAGAACATGATGGGGGACGTACTGCAGCATGACTACATGAACCAGCAACTCAGCAACTGGCAACCATGGTGGTAGAGGAATCGAATGTCCCAACACAAGAACTTACCAACATTGTGGTCAGCATGGGTTCAATTTGCGGACATCACACGTCACATTAAGAATCATGTCCCGCCATTTGTGACGTACAGTAGACCTTCACAAATCGCGGTCACTTTAGAGTAACTGTGGTGTCACCGCAAGGCACCACACTTGCTAGGTTGTAGGCTTCAAATCGGCGGCGGTCCGTCAGTGCGCATCGGGCCCGTGAATCGCCACTGTCGACGCTAGCAGACCGAGCGCCGCCCACTCTGCTGGTCTTACGAGACAAGCTAGCGCACAGACCAGTTGTACAGACTGATCTCAGTAGGAATGGTTCACTCGTTATAGCTTGAGAGATCTCATTTGCAGGGACGCTAATTAGCCTTCAGCTAAGTCAGTATCTACGACCTAGCCAGGCGCCACATACAGTTTATGCAGTGACAATTGATCTACATGTGTGAAGCAATCAGAATTGTAAAGAAGTATTCGTAGTTCCATCTGTAACTACTCTTGTAAATATTATTGTACAAAGTCAAAAACGGATTTTACCGATGATGCTGAATTAAAGCTAAGTACTTAAATTGTATTCCTGTCTACAAACTTTCTAATCACTTAATATGTTGATACATCCCATCTAGTTCATTGACCCTCACGTCAGCTTACGTGATCAACGCGTGCAATTAATGGCCACACCTCGTGATCAGACAGAGTCAAATTGCGTGACTCAGCCCAGTCACCCTTTTTCCATGACGCCCATAGTTCCGCTTCATACATAACAGTAACCATTATCTTTCAATAACAGTGTCGTTTCTGTTCATCTCACTGCGTATATTTCAGCTGCATTCTGTACTGTACTGTAATAGTTCTTTGTTTGTATGGCCCACGTTTTAGCAATCTATGGCAGTGAAACAAGCTTTGTGCTACAGTATAATTTCGGTGTAGTCCATTTCGTCCACTTTAGCTGATGCAGTGACATTAGTTCTCCTTCGTAGGGTATTTGACTGCAAGGTGGAGGACTTAGATTCAGTTCCTGGTACTACAAGGCATTACTCCATGGTGAAGGACTGGAACAGAGTCCACCCTCGCGATGCTAAATGAGGGGCCACCTGAATGGGTCCGGAAAGCCGACAGTGCTGGAGTGAGCGATGTGGTGACCCTTTGGCCTTCCATGCGCATCCCAATGACGCCGTATGGCAGGGGATGACAGCCGGTCGACAACGGGCAGTGCACAGAGGCTCATCCCCGAGATTAAATTTAATACAGGTTGCAGACGGACATCAGGCAGTAAACTGGAAAACGCTATTTAAAATCATAGCAGCAGAGTATTTTATTAGCATCTCATATAATATATCGAATATTTACACCTCAGTAAGTAAGTTGAGGTTTATGCTGAAATTCATTTCGATGCAGATTTTTACTTTCCCCCTTTAGTGAAAGGTAATAGTGTTCTGTCGAATGTGTACGTTACATAAATGCTTACTTTCAAGTATTAGATAAAAACTGCAGCAGAAGTGTGTAAGAGGTAGAACAGCAGCTCTTTCGATGTAACTGGTTATTGCCTGATTTAGTGGTCCATTGTTGTTTTCAGTACCTTCCAAACTGAGTGCTCATTATTGGTTGTTGCTATACTCTACAGCAGTAGCCCGCAGTCGCTGTTCTCGTCTGTTAATCGATATGCATCAGACAGCATGCGTACGTAATATGTCCCAAATCGCCGCGCATAAGAAACAGAATTTTGCAGTGCTCATACCTCGCGTTCTGTTGGTGACAAAAAGGTAGGGTGAAGTGTTTTGGACTGCCCAAGGGCTAGAAACCATTTGCGTACGTAACAGCAGGATTGTCTTAGTGTCACTATCCTACAGTATACAATCTAAATATCATACGAGGGTTTGTAACGCCGGAAATGGATATCCTCCTATTTCCATCTATTGTACTATAAATTTGTTTTCCTTATTTTTGTTACCTGAATATATGACATTTCTGTATCTTTACATATTGTACTTGTTTTACTATATATATATATATATATATATATATATATATATATATATATATATATATATATATATGTCGATGTATAATTGGTTTGTTTCGTAAATATTATTTGTATTTTTACGCTGGGTCTTGCCTAGGGAAAACTGCTATCGAACGAATACATCGATAGGTCGTGTGAAGAACGAAAGTGTGTAGGATCTTTGGTAGTGTTAACTCTGCCGCGTGGAGCGCGGGAGAGCATGAGAGAGTCTGGCTGGAGTAGCGAGTGGAGCAAGTGTGTGGTGTGAAGCTCCCGCGAGTTGCCGCGCTTTCGGGGTTTGGCAGCATGTAATTGCGCTCGACTTGCGATGATAGTTTCTGACATGGTGTCGCGGACGGGAAGCATTAGCTGGCGCACATCAAGAGCCCGTTTCGTCTGGTGACCGTGTCGAGAAGAAGGCGCGCCAACATCCAGCTTCTGCAACAGCGACGGCCGACAATGAGTGACTGTCGCCACATCCTCGATCGACGGCTTCAAACCTTCAATCAACCAACAAGGAAGACTGGAAGCACGTAAAGTTTTAGAACTGTATGGCAGACCTCAGCTTTTCAAACTTTTAAAATTCTTGCATCACAAAATTACAGCTACTTAGCATGAACCTTTGTTGCTCATTGTCCCAATTGCATTACCAAGCAGGGTCCCTTTCTTTTCCGAAATGAACCCGAGTGTCGTTGAAATTCAAACGCCAGCGTAATTCCATTTCACTGCTTTAATTTCAAAGTTCAGTTAAAGTATTCATAGCTGGCTACAATACTTAGATTACACAAGCACAAATGAAGAGTGCTAGTTTTGTTACCATATTTTAGCTTACCTGTGACTGCAGCTCAGCTTAGTACGTACTAAATTTTACTATTGTTAATTGTTCAGAATCATTTAATTCAAGTTCAAAGTTAAATCTCTTATTTCTAAATTGCGTAGATTCAAGTAGCTTTTGAAATGATTGTTGAGGTAGTCCAAGACTAACCGTATTTTACTGAATTTCGATGTGCTTCAGAAAGAAAGCTCACTATTAACTTCAGTCACTAAATTAACTTTCGATTTTCCGGTTTTATTAATTTTTTTGCTAAATTAAGTGTAGCGAAATTTATTACTTCTGACAAACTTTCAGTTTTCACACTACACTTGTCAACCCTCAGTTGCCACGCTTCTAGTGCTAATTATATGTGTAATAATCTATCTTTTTCAGTTACTGTAGTAATTGTCCTTAGGACTGGCGACCGTAATTTCCCCCAAATCTCAAATATCTAATTACCGCTAGTTGATTGTTAACGTAACGGCCGCACATTTACTTTCTTTATTAACTTTACCCCTACTTCAAAATTTATTTCCACCAGTTTCATTTGCATTTTTCCTTTCATTTAGATGTAACCCTCTCCTCCCTCTTTACCGACAAATTAACGTCGGTGACGACTGCTTTTCCCAAATTTCCATTAGGTACACGCGGTTTAATTTTTCACTGTCATTAAGGTCGATAAGTGAGGGGGAGGTTACAGGTTGTCCAGAAAGTAAGTTCCGATCGGTCGCGAAATCGAAACGACAGTGAAAATCTGAAACGTTTTATTTGCAACAGTTAGGTACACTTTCCACCTACTTCTCTACATAGTCACCGCTCCAACTTTGAGTTCTGTCGTTGTGTTGCGTCAGCTTTTCAGTTTCCTCGTAACAGAAAGCTACCGCCTGTCCTTTCAGCCAGTTATCTGCACTGGTCAGCAGCTCGCTGTCTGTGGAAAAATTTTGTCTACATAGCCAGCGGTTCTTGTGAGCAGAGAAGAGACTCAGGGGGAGCCAATTACGGACTGTATTGTGCGTGATCGAACACTTCTCATAGGAAACGCTGCAGGAGCGTCTTCATTTCCCCCGCAGTGTGCGGCTCAGAATTGGCATGAAGAAGGAACTGCTCGACAGTTCTGTTATGTGGGCTGCATGACACAGGCCAAATCTCTAACCAGGCCCTCATACTTGGCGGGAGACGCTATTCCCTACGCATCTTTCTGTGCTCTCTGTTCACTCTAAATTGAAAAGACAGACGCGACATGATCGACTGGCATACTAGATACACTGCCCAACACGTGTGTGCAAAATTTTACCGAATTTTCCCAGTGGTTTCCTTTTCGCGACCGATCGGAACTTACTTTCTGGACAACTCTCGTATTACGCACTTCCTCTGGTTTAGCAAATGGAGAAAATCGGTTGGTTCTCTTTGGATGTGATATAGTCTACGGTGAACTTCATGAGACTTACGGATGCATCATTAGTTCATGGGCGGATCTTCGGAAAACCCCACAAAAAGATTTCTTTTACAATATTTTCACCGCCATCAGTGGACCAAAACCCAGCCGACGATTCCATGATGGCTATACACACCAATTGCCTGAAATTGTTACGATAAATACCTAAGACACCGGTCTCGAATAACTCTGAAAATTCTCTTCATATCTTTATCCGTTTCCAAGATACAGATGTTTGAAGTTACCCAACTTCTACGTAAATTCAGATATGACGCCTAATCTAAATAATAAATAATAGCAGCAAATTGCTCAAACTTTAACCGTACATTATCTAGGAATTTAATTAAAGGAACCACGCCCAGTTTTCAAAACTCTTTTTCGTCATCTAGAAATAGTTCAAAAGCTTTTTTGAGTACCAAAACCCAGCCGAGGTTTCCGAGATTGATACGCATAGCAAATGGCTGTAATTTTTAGGTTTTATTGCTACGGTCCCGATATTGAACAGCTCTGAAAATTTTCCTGATACCTTTATCTCTTTCCGAGATACAGAGGTTCAAAATTACCCTACTTGTACACGCAAAATACGCACTTAAAATCCGATGTGAGGCGAAAAGATAGTTTATAAAGTGATGCAGCACTAAGAAATGTGCGGTAAAGTGTCTCTTATCTTCTGTGAACCAACATCATGTAATACTGAAACACTGGAACACCTAAAATCCGGTGTAAAATTAATTTTGTTTTATTCAAATTTCACATAAGTAAACTACCTCAGTTTTACTGACCAATACATTTATTTTCATACGAGTTATATGTCCTTCTGCAACTCGAACTAGAAGGAAAACAGCGGAAAAGTGATCCTATCGACACACAAAAAATTCTAATATATTGCTGTTCATTGAGTTTGGGAGAGAAGAAGACAGTGGCAATGGCAAAGAGAAGGAAAATAATAAATGCTGTAAGTTAGTAGGCAGTGGTTGTGGTATAGGAAGAGCTAAGGGGACAATGGCAGTGTGAGAGAAAGAGAGGAAAACAGTGGCCGTGGAACATAGTTCACAGTAAAAGAACAGTGCTAGGAAAGGAGTGAAGTATGGAGTGTCAGGTGAGGAGGGGGGTGGGAATTAAGGGGAGAGAGATAATGCAAGTGAGTGAGAGCTAGTGATAATGAGATAATGAGAAAGCGAATACATGATAATGACAACGAGGAACAGAGAGAGAGTGTCAGTGAGAAGATACAGCAGCATTAAGAAGGAAGGAATGAGATATTAGCAGTAAGAGAGAGCCAGAGGAAGACAGCGACAGTGAGATAAGACTGTAGTAGTAGGACAGAAGGAAAAAGCTAAGGAGCTGTGGCTGTCACACAGGAGACAGTAACAGTTCGAAAACCACAAAGGAATAATGACAATGAATTGCGCCGAATGAGTGAGTGAGAAAGGGCAACTGGGAGTTGATGGGTTGGAGCAACTTGCGCCGATGGACTAGTGGGAACGAGTGAGTTACAATTTTTAGAGCTCGTCGGTTTTTAAGGTGAGTGGCATTTAAAACAAACAGCGTATGTTCGCATGCTAAAATTTCTGCGGTAATTCTTAAAGGAGCTGAGAAAGGTAGAATGGTGATAGTACACCACTTTTCAGTCAAAATATTTTAAAATAAGCAGGAACATATTTGCATTTTTTGTGCATCGACAGGGGCATTTTTCCGCAGGTACATAGCTTGTCTCGTTGTCTCATTGCACATACTTAAAAGATTGTCGTTCCATGGAATTTATGGAGCGAAATTTATGAATAAACGCATACCACGTGGCTCACGTTAAAGCTTCTCCGGCGTACCCCGTTCCATTTCACTAGGTTTAATTAACTTCATCTTTTAATAAACTGTCCACGAGTGAAATACTGTGCCGTGTCGAATTTCACAGCTGTTTTCCCCGGAGTCAGAGAACTCGTTCTTGGCTAAGCGGCACTGGTGTCGCTAGAGCAGCCGAGGGATATGTGGCCGCCGTAGGAGCCCGCGTTTCGCTGCTGGGAGCGGAAACGGATGGCTACGGCCAGTCTGCTGTACGACGAGCAGCTGAAAATATCTTCCACGGTCAGAGCTGCTGGAAATCCCGCTACGCGTCGCCGGCGGCCATGCATCACCAGCTTACCTACCTGAGACCGCAACTTAACGACGGGGCACGGGCATTTCCAAAAGGTTGTGCTAAACCTGCAGACTCCGCCGAAGCGTTGCAGGCTCTCACCTGTAATTCTCGGGAATGGTGAACGCGGAACCCCAGCTGGGCACGGAAGTGAGGGTTTCACTGATAGGCCACATTGCAACATTTACAGGCTCCGTGAGTTGTCCTGTGGTTTTCAAGTGACAGTAGGATTTATTTGCTACATATACAGGGTGTTACAAAAAGGTACGGCCAATCTTTCAGGAAACGTTCCTCACACACAAAGAAAGGAAATATGTTAAGTGGACATGTGTCCAGAAACGCTTACTTTCCATGTTAGAGCTCATTTTATTACATCTCTTCAACTCACATTAATCATGGAATTGAAACACACAGAAACAGAACGTACCAGCGTGACTTTAAACACTCTGTTACAGGAAATGTTCAAAATGTCCTGCGTTACCGGGGATACATGCATCCACCCTCCGTCGCATGGAATCCCTGATGCGCTGATGCAGCCCTGGAGAATGGCGTATTGTATCACAGCCGTCCATAATACGACCACGAAGAGTCTCTACATTTGGTACCGGGGTTGCGTAGACAAGAGCTTTCAAATGCCCCCATAAATAAAAGTCAGGAGGGTTGAGGTCAGGAGAGAGTGGAGACCATGGAGAAAACCGATCTCCACATAGATCTGAGAGGTTAGATCCTACGGGCGGAGCCTTCGCGTTAGTGAAAAACGACGGTCCGGAGATCGGCGGGCCGGATCCGTGAGATATATCCGCAGAAATGGCTCACAGTTCGGGCCCGTGGCGGAAATCCGTTCGCGTGTGACCAGCTATTGTCACGACGGCAGAGTTTGCCCATCGGTGATCGCGGTGAGTAAAGTCCTGCCGAGCAGAAAGGAGGGGGGGGGGGAGGGGGAAGAGAGAGAGAGAAGAAAGAAGGTTGGAATTAGGAAGCAGCAAAATCAACTTGAGACAGCGCCGGAAGCTGCTGCGGGTAGTGGCTGACAAGCTGTGGTCCGGCGCCAGGACGTTGTATGCGTAGAGTATATGTATCTGCCTCAACTCAAACCAGGCCACTCACGTGATTTTTAGACGACGCTGCTTGTCTAAATTTTGCGGTAATAGCCAATCTTGAATATTACATGTATTCGCCTTGTTTGTTATACTTTTCTGCACGTTTGAGCATTAGTGGAGGAGGAGATCGGTGTTGAACGTCCCGTTGCCAAAATGGTCATTAGAGACGGAGCACAAGCTCAGATTAGGGAAGGATGGAGAAGAAAAGCGGCTTCACATTTTCAAAGGAACCATTCTGGCATTTGCCTGAAGCGATTTTGGGAAATCACGGAAAACCTACATCAGGAAGGACAACGCAGGGTAGAACCTTCATCCTGCCGTAGGCGAGTCCAGTGTCATAACCACTGCAGCATTCCACTCGGTGATCAGTATTATTAATATCTATGATGCAGTATTGTAGTTACTTCGGATGTAAAGAGAAGTATATGAAAGGAAGACCAGTTATCTTTTATTAGGTATTTACAACAGACAGGAAATTTTTGGTAAATCGTGGTAAGTTCTTATGGGACCAAACTGCTAAGGTTATCGGTCCCTAGACTTACACACTACTTCATCGAACTTAAACTTAGGCTAAAGACAAAACACACACCCATGCCGACGGGGTAGCCGCGCGAACCGTGACAAGGCGCCCTAAACCATACTGCTACCCGCGCGGCGGTACAACATATATATATATATATAATTATAAATATCATATTGACATGAGGCACTTTATACGTCGGAATTAGCATGTTCCTCTGTGGTTTTACAAAGACTTGTATTGTATAGCTAATTGCTGCGATTTTTTTTAGCCATCTTTACTAGACAAGTACTCTATAAATCTGCAAGTGTATTTGAGTAAATTGCTGGTCACTGTAAACATATTCGTGCTATGTTCTTATGAAGATAAAATTTATATGTGACAGACTGGTAAATTTCCTATAATTTACGCAGATTCTAAAACCTTTGTATGTACGTAAGTACTTTTGCATGGGACAGTTTCCTACATTACGTGATTTTTGTATAATGGTTTCCCGAACGATGAACTGAAAAAATAATGGCCAAATAGATGGATGGTGTCCCTAGCTTTTTTACTGTAACAATATCATTGTTCCAAACGCCCTTTTCCATGCATTCCAGTTCTCTATACAGTGTCATTGTAACGTAAATCATTACGACAGATACGACAGTGTGAATAAGTACAATACAGAACGTAAAAGTATTGTTGGTTGTCACCTCTTTCATTGCTTCAAAATTCGAGCATTGAGCTTTACGTGCATAGTGTATGGTTTTATTTTTCTAACGAGATGGCGAATTTTTTTTTTGATATCTTACTTCTGTGTAAAAAGCAGAAGATTGATAAAGAAAAGTTGAAAATAATGGAGTAAATAGTGGTGTGAATCACTTATTTACTGTAACAGTTGTATACACTGAAGCTCCAAATAAACTAGTACAGCTATGCGTGTTGAGATACAGAGATGTGTAAACAGGCAGAATACGGAGCGGTTGTCAGCAACGCCTATATAAAATAAAAAGTTTCTGGCGCAGTTGTTAGATCGGTTACTGCTGCTACAATGGCGGGTTATCAAGATTTCAGTGAGTCTAAACGTGGTGTTACAGTCGGCGCACGACCGATGGGCCACTGCATCTCCGTTTTAGCGATAAAGTGTGCATTTCCCTGTACAATCATTTCACGAGTGTACCGTCAATATCATGAATCCGGTAAAACATCAAATCTCCGACATCGCTGCGGCCGGAAAAAGATCCTGCAAGAACGGGACCAACAACGACTGAAGAGAATCGTTCAGTGTGACAAAGTACAACCTTTCCGACAATTGCTGCAGATTTCAATTGTGGGTCATCAACAAGTGTCAGCGTCAAACCAGCGTCATCGGTATGGGCTTTTGGGGCCGAAGGGCCACTCTTGTACCCTTGAAGACTGCATGACGCAAAGGTTTACGCCTCGCCTGGGCCCGTCAACACCGACATTGGACTGTTGATGACTGGAAACATGTTCCCTGGTCGGTAGAATCACGTTTCAAATTGTATGGAGTGGTAGGACATATACGGGTATGGAGGCGACCTCATGAATCCCTGGACCCTGCACGTCAGCAGGGGACTGTTCATGTGGAGGCTCCGTTATTGTGTGGGGTGTGTGCAGTTGGAGTGATATGGGATCCCTGATACGTCTAGATACGACTTTGACAGGTGACACGTACGTAAGCATCCTGTCTAGTAACGTGCATTCATTCAACTACATTGTGCATTCCGACGTACTTGGGCAATTCCAGCGGTACAATGCGACAACCAACATGTCTATAAGTGCTACAAAGTGGCTCCAGTAACACTCTTCTGAGTTTAAACACTTGCAACGTTCTGTTCAGAGGAGATTTCCACCTCCTCGCACTCTTACGGATATACGGACAGCCTTGCAAGATTCATGGTCTCAGTTCACTCAAGCACTACTTTAGACATTAGTCGAGTCCATGCCACGTCGTGTTGCGGAACTTCTGCATACTCGCGGGGGCCCTACACGATATTAGGCAGGTGCATCAGTTTCTTTGCCTGTTCGCTGCAGTTCCCTATGCGTCGTTTTGGCGTGACACTTCAGCACCCCCATACAATGTCATCGTGACATAATTAATTAGAACAGAGATTTTACAATACGAATAAATGCAACAGAAAACGCAGAAAAATTTTGTTGGGTGTGTCATTTCCCGCAACCGAAAATATGGTAAATAAAGTGGAATCTGAGCTATGAGACTGTGACTAAAAAGCACAGTATCCTTTCTACTTACATCTTTAAGGTAACATAAGTACCAGATATCAAATTGGCAAGATCTCTATAAAACGCGTATACAAAGTTTCACAGTGCTTTTGAAGCTGATCTATCTGTAGCAGTTAAGTAATAACTCTCAAAATACATTAAGCGCCATACGGGCTAAAATTCACAGGCCCAAAATCACTTGACTTCAACTGCAGGAGATGATACAGAAAGAATTCTCCTTCAGCGCATCCGAATGCTCACACCATAGACATTTACACTCTATGGGTGTGGCGCACAGGTCACATAATTTTGGTGTCAGCGTACATGGTCCAAGGACTTCCCGTGGCGGCCATCATTTCCTGGAGAGACACGAACAAGGCTGGTCAGCAAGGGACCAAGTCCTAGGGGCCTCCCTGAGTTGGTGCGGACCGATGCTGGACGGACAGCGGTCAGCACGGACGACTGTCGTGTGGACAGCAACGTGAGGGCGTGGGTGTCGTCTTCTCCGGTCACACGCCCAACACTGCACTGGAGCGATGGACGGCTTCAGCGGATTGCAAGCAGCACAATCAGAGGGCACTGGTGTTAATGTTGAAATACGGACGACCTTGGTTTCAAGTCGACGCACAGTGTTATGTACAACTATCCGAAAGTATATATGTGCTGCCAATTGTATTGCACTGAGGTGTGGACATTTGTGAGAGTTCTGTAACAGTTTGTTGTGGAAAGCGTAGAGCGCATGAGATAGTGAATATTTTGTCAGTAAGCAAGTCCTTGAAGTCGGTATATGCTCGCTGCGCGACTGCACTAATTGAATGAGTGTTGAAACTATTACATTAATGGTCCTGACCCGAAAACAGTGAATTGTAATTTGGCTATGATGATGTTTCTATCGAAGCAGAGGTTCATTTAAGTGAAATGAAAATTGTTATATTGTTATATTGTTTTATGTGACTGGTTTATCATTTGTGTAAGTGGATGACTAATCATTTAGATATAACCATTGGTAGTTAGGTACTGTTGTTACTTGTTGACTTCTTGGTGACTGGGAGTGATTAGTAGTTAGAGAGGAAGTTAGCGGCAATATTATTCAGTATCCAACCAAGCTGAGTTTATTGTTCTTTAGTATGAGAACTGACTAGCGTCACGCTACTAAAGAGCCGACCATAATATCCTCCTGACTGTTACGCTGTGTTTGGTTGCCCATTGTAGGACCATATTATTTATTCTGTGTTGGATATTGTTATTTTAAGAATATTTTGTGTTATTGTTTGAGCTCTTCTAAGCTGTATTTGGGCTACAGAGAACTAATAATTATGCCAGAGTGATTCATATTCTGTATGTTGATATTCTGCAAGTTAAATAAACAGTCATTAAAATTGAGCACACATCTGCACTAGCCAAAGTCCGAACCCCCTCCACTTCAGTCCCACACATCAGTGCTTCCCCTGCTCATTTTTCATGCTGTGAGATCAATTAGCTTACACCGTTTCACAGACGTCTACCGCTGTGAATATTTTCATTCAAACATTAAGTGAGAGTTAATTTTTTCGATTAAGCCAGGTTTCACATTTAATACTATTTGATATAAAACAAAGCATTTCAGGAAAATTTTTACTTTTAAAAAGTAAAAGAAATTAGCTCGTGATGACAAAAACTTATTTATACATTCTAAACGAATGTGGTAATGACGTAACGCCATCACTATTTTTCGTCGTTGCTAACAAGAGAATATTACCAGGTGTATATGAACGATATTGATTAAAGTTGGCTGGTGTGTAAAGGCGTCAAAATAATCCAGTATGTATATTTTCGTTTGTTCACAATTTCACTTTTACGGTGTAGACCACACCCCAAAAGCTAATTTGGCGTATTAGATTAAGAGGGAATCCTGATGTATAAAAATGTTTTCATGTTGTTGTTGTTGTTGTTGTTGTGGTCTTCAGTCCTGAGACTGGTTTGATGCAGCTCTCCATGCTACTCTATCCTGTGCAAGCTTCTTCATCTCACAGTACCTACTGCAACCTACATCCTTCTGAATCTGCTTAGTGTATTGATCTCTTGGTCTCCCTCTACGATTTTTACCCTCCACGCTGCCCTCCAATGCTAAATTTGTAATCCCTTGATGCCTCAAAACATGTCCTACCAACCGATCCCTTCTTCTAGTCAAGTTGTGCCACAAATTTCTCTTCTCCCCAACCCTAATCAATACCTCCTCATTAGTTACGTGATCTACCCACCTTATCTTCAGCATTCTTCTGTAGCACCACATTTCGAAAGCTTCTATTCTCTTCTTGTCCAAACTGGTTATCGTCCATGTTTCACTTCCATACATGGCTACACTCCATACAAATACTTTCAGAAACGACTTCCTGACACTTAAATCTATACTCGATGTTAACAAATTTCTCTTCTTCAGAAACGATTTCCTTGCCATTGCCAGTCTACATTTTATATCCTCTCTACTTCGACCATCATCAGTTATTTTACTCCCTAAATAGCAAAACTCCTTTACTACTTTAAGTGTCTCATTTCCTAATCTAATCCCCTCAGCATCACCCGATTTAATCTGACTACATTCCATTATCCTCGTTTTGCTTTTGTTAATGTTCATCTTATATCCTCCTTTCAAGACACTGTCCATTCCGTTCAACTGCTCTTCCAAGTCCTTTGCTGTCTCTGACAGAATTACGATGTCATCGGCGAACCTCAAAGTTTTTACTTCTTCTCCGTGAATTTTAATACCTACTCCGAATATTTCTTTTGTTTCCTTTACTGCTTGCTCAATATACAGATTGAATAACATCGGGGAGAGGCTACAACCCTGTCTCACTCCTTTCCCAACCACTGCTTCCCTTTCATGCCCCTCGACTCTTATAACTGCCATCTGGTTTCTGTACAAATTGTAAATAGCCTTTCGCTCCCTGTATTTTACCCCTGCCACCTTCAGAATTTGATAGAGAGTATTCCAGTTAACGTTGTCAAAAGCTTTCTCTAAGTCTACAAATGCTAGAAACGTAGGTTTGCCTTTTCTTAATCTTTCTTCTAAGATAAGTCGTAAGGTTAGTATTGCCTCACGTGTTCCAACATTTCTACGGAATCCAAACTGATCTTCCCCGAGATCCGCTTCTACCAGTTTTTCCATTCGTCTGTAAAGAATTCGCGTTAGTATTTTGCAGCTGTGACTTATTAAACTGATAGTTCGGTAATTTTCGCGTCTGTCAACACCTGCTTTCTTTGGTATTGGAATTATTATATTCTTCTTGAAGTCTGAGGGTATTTCGCCTGTCTCATACATTTTGTTCACCAGATGGTAGAGTTTTGTCAGGACTGGCTCTCCCAAGGCCATCAGTAGTTCTAATGGAATGTTGTCTACTCCCGGGGCCTTGTTTTCATATAAATGTTGAAATATAATTGAAACATAATTAACTTTCTCAAAAACTATATAATCAACTTTTTTAACAATCTGAAATTTAGTACAGAAGACTACCACCATTAACTAACTTTTAAAGATTTTTGTTAAGCCACCACATTCATCAATGTTTAATAAAGCTGGTTTCTGAACTACAATTTCAGGAAATAAGCAGTATATAATGTACAGTCAAAGCATTTTCAGTATAATAATTAAAATATCCAAAATTTCATTATTATTATTATATGTATTTGTTTTTCTTATTTCACTCTTATTTTTCAATTGTTATTTAACATATTAAATTAAGAGTTTTTGTTTTTAGTTCACCTTTTCACTTAAGTGAATTTTGTTATTCGAAAATAATAAGGATGATACAAAAATATAATAGTAATGATTATCTGTCAAGAGAAGCTTAAAATAATTTTTTTACACCATGACATAATGAGTGTAATTTCTTCATGTAATACACACAATGGACAACACAAATTTCAACTAAAATTCGCAAATTGTGATGGGCGATGTTCTTAACATCCTGTTTTGTATCAGGCATGTTACAGTAAATTGAAAAACAATAGCTAAGACAAATGAATATGTACTAGTGGCTTTAGCATGATTACGTTGTTTCTTAGGTGAAGATTGATGTTTTCAGCAGAACTAAATCTGAAAATTTTCTCACAAAGTTCTCCCTCCTTCGAAAGCCATATAAGTACCATGGCCACTTGTTCTGCCAAACTTTTTGGGATCACCAGATGAAGTTCCTTCATCTCAAGTACAAAGGTCAAAATGGTTCATTTCACATTAACCATCCCACGAATTTAACAATAACAGATTTTTCTCCTACAGTGGGAAAGGAAACAGTAGTCAAACATCTTTTGACGTGGTCAGACGTCAGCTTGCCACATTTAAGTGCTGTACAAGAACATTTGGTGCTTTAAAAAGAGATTCTCGAATTCCTGGTCAAACCCCCCATTAGTTTCCTTTGAAGCAATGTAAAGGGGGTGGTCAGTGTAAAAACATGCGCGCATGTGGAGAGACCATGTGGACTTGGATGGGTGCCATTAGTACGACTAGTGTGGAACAGTCTTTGCTGAACAGCAGCTATGGACTCAGCTCATTCCATTCCTTCATGAGACTTGGAAGGAGACGTTTTAATATCAGTTTAGCATCTGACACAGACTTTGCAGTCATGGTGGAAAAACAAACTGCATGGTGATAGTCAAAGCTGCAGTCATACACTGCTTGGAAGTGTTTCAGCAGGAAAAACAATGTATCAAACAACAACACAGGGACCCTCTCTTGTGACTGATAGTCTGTGGGATATGGTCCTCCTACAGTAAAGAGGATGAAACTTTACACTGTTCTGTGGAAGCAATGTCGATGAGTGATCACCATCTCCTATGGACCACTTCATGCATATTTAACGGAATGACCACATATGGTCAATATAAACAAGCTGACAGTATTTGTTTTCTATTTATTATAAGAGAGAGATGACATAAAAAACTTATCAAGTTCTCTACTGGGTAACGTTAGTGAAGTTTTTATAGTTCATAGTTCAACTCTGTTAGATAATGGAAAATAGCAAGGATAGAGAGAATGTTTGGGTGACATAAATGAATGTGCACTGAGAGACGCAGATCTCCTTCAGACGGCCGTATCCATATGTAGTTTGGAGACGCACCGCAATGCAGTAGCAGTACTGTTGCATCAATGTAGCTCACCCTGTTTCTCCACAGGATGCAGAAGGTCTTAGATACGGCCATCTCGAGCTTACATTCAGTTTCAACTTAAAATAGAAATGATCACGTGGAAAAAGCAGCAGGGTTGGGTGGGGGAGGGGAATAGTTACAAGATGCAGAGGGACTATCCAAAAACAACACTGGAATTTTGCTGTATGGTATCCTTAGCAGATGGGGACAAAAAAGGTGATCTGTGACTCATTTTGAGATATGAGAGCGACATGAATATGATTTCCCAGTGGCTGTAATTATTAAAAGACATGTACATAAAATCCAACGCAAGTATGTTGTTGAATCGAGATCTTGACTCCAAATTGCTAACAGTATTTCTATCAGAAATGGTAACACTGTCAGTCTTGTGTGTGTATCATCATCATGTATTTAATTGTGTGGTCCTTACGTGAAATGTATGTTGGCAGCCGCAGAATGCTTCTGCAGTCAGCTTCAAATGTCTGTTATCAATAGCGTTCCTTGAAAAGAATATCGTCTTCCCTCCAGGAATTCACATTTGAGCTACCTGCTGAGTGTAATCCTCTTGCTGAAACAGAAAAATAATTCGCCATGCAAAGTGACTCATGCCGAATTTAATTAACTACCCTATCAATTTGATTTCAGTGACATACCATCTGGCAGGGGGAAGCGATGACTAGGGTACCACGAATATGATTCTTGAGTTGGAGCAGTAATCAGGCGTTGTCTTTCTCGGTGCAACAATATCTCTTAAAGAAATATCAATCTGTCACCTCACACCCGGAGAGTCCATCACAATAAAATAAGATCTATGATCGAATTTATAAAGTGATATTTACATCTTCTCTGTGTTGTTATCTTAAGAGACCGTATGTGATGAGGCATTTGGTTACTTTAAGAGAGAGTTCAAAAGTGAGGAGACATCCTGTGACCAACATCAGCATGCTCAGCACTCCGTCTTGAGCCAAAACTGAGTTTAATGTACTAGTCCTGTGATGCACAATGTAACAGATAAGAAAAGATTTTTTTCTACCTGATGAGAGAATACTTAGAGGAAATGTAGCCTATACCATACAATTATTTTCACAACAAGTAACGATACTTCATCGATGTGAAAACGTTTGTGCCCCGATTTCTTATCTTCTAAAATAACTTGAGAGAAATCTACACGTCATGTGAGAAATTCGAGGTTTATGGTCTACAACATCGCTGTCTCAGATTTGGTACAGTGAGTTTTCTTAAACTAGGGATGGACTTTGTTAGAATTACTGTGTACATCCAAGCCACAACTCTCTATTCCGCAGTTCAAATGGCTCTGAGCACTATGGGACTCAACTGCTGAGGGCATTAGTCCCCTAGAACTTAGAACTAGTTAAACCTAACTAACCTAAGGACATCACACACATCCATGCCCGAGGCAGGATTCGAACCTGCGACCGTAGCGGTCTCGCGGTTCCAGACTGCAGCGCCAGAACCGCGCGGCCACTTCGGCCGGCTATTCCGCAGTGCATCACAGCTGGTGATATAGGTGGTCACAAGGGGTCGCCAACCAAATGTAATGGACTATCTCAGCCTGTGATGGGCAGGTATGTGCAAAGAATGCGCCGACCTGTCTGATCTATCCCATGGTAGCCAGGTCTAGTGAAGTGGAACGTGTGATTTGTGAGCAGGCTTAAAAGCGGATGTGTGTGCTGCATGAGAGAAGATTTAAAATCACATGTGTTTCTGCTGGATGTATTGATAACATCCCAGTTCCTGCCACTCCAATCACCTCTGGATATCCTCCACAGCCAGGGATGGTGAACTCTGGCACAGACGTGCATCCATGACTGCGCCTGCAGCCATGGTGGTAGTTTTCAACAACTTCTGATTATTGACTCTTGTGGTATATGAGGGGATCGGCATGCTGTGCATGAAACTCGAGACAAGAGCATGGCGGATGTGCAAGTGTGATATCTAGCCATGAAAACTTATTACTACAGATTGGAATGTGATTTAAGTACGTCATGTTAAGTGCTTCTTCATACATCTCAGCAGTATTTGTTATTGTTGTTTATACTATCCCATAACGTGGCAAACCATTTCCTCCCTCCTTTTTCCTCCTTTTGTAACAGTGAAAAATTGTTCAACTTAGGAATTCCCTAGTACTTTTAAAAATGAAAATACACACTACAGACCTGTAGCACTCCAAAACCATGACGGTCTAGATTCAGATCGAAATTTGAAACTCCAGCTGTCATTTCAGACATCACCACTTCCATTCATCATGTCTAATATTTGATTTATTGTGTAATCGAAGATTAGCGGATTCCTTTTAGCACTCACGTGGATGACCTCACATATTTCGTTATTTAGGGTCAATTTCCAATTTTTTCACAGTACAGATATCTATTCTACATCGTTTTGGAATTGGTTTTGATCTTCTGATGACTTTACTAGGCGATGAAGGACAGCATCATCTGCAAACGACCTAAGGCGGCTGCCCTGATTGGCAGCTAAATCGTTTATGTAGATAAGGAACAGCAAAGTGCCTGTAACGCTACACTGGGGAACGCCATAAAACACTTCTGTTTTACTCGATGACTTTCCATTGATTACTACGAAATGTGACCTCTCTGACAGGAAATCACAAATCCAGTGACGTAACTGAGACGATATTCCATAAGCACGCAATTTAACTACAAGCCGTTTGTGTGGGACAGCGTCCAAAGACTTCTGGAAATCTGGAATTAATTTGAAATCCCTTGTCAATAGCACTTAACACTTCGTGTGAGTAAAGAGCTAGTTGTTTTTCCCAAGAACAATGTTTTCTGAATTCCTGTTGACAGTGTCAGCAAACCGTTCTCTTCGAAGTAACGCATAATTTGCGAACACAATATGTGTTCCAAAAGCCAACTGCATAGCGATGTTAATGATATGGGTCAGTAATTTAGTGAATGACTCGTACTGCTTTTCTTGAATATTTCTAATTCTTTGGGTACGGATGATTCGTCGAGCGAACGGTTGTATATGATTGTTAAGTACGGAGCTACTGTATCAGCGTACCCTGAATGGTAACGAACTGGTATATCTGAACCGGAAGACTTGCTTTTGTAAAGTGATCCAAGCTGCTTCACTACTCCCAGGATATATGTTTGCACGTAACTCATGTTGCTGTAAAACAAAAGCATGTTGAGCCGTTGGGGGAGGCGTCTGTATCACCGCATCAAGGTCGCACAAACACGTCCGATGTCCCGTCCCTCATGGTGGCCGGCCATACACAGCTGTGACTCCTGCAATGGCAGAACGTGAGGGCACTATTATTCAATATTATCGGAAGATCACAGTAAAAAATCTCATTATACAACTGAACCTCTCTGTTCGTAGTGCGGACACACTTTATCACCAGCTGGGGTCCTGAAAGGTGTGTGCCCGTTGGTGTCCTCGGTGCCTAACACAAGACTTCAAAGAGCTACTAAGGACCATCTGTGCGTCATTGTTTGCGCGTTACGTAGCTGGTCGTCACAGTTTTTTGTCGAACATCGTCTTAGGAGATGACACATGGCAATCCACGGAGTGGCGCCACACCCTTAGCCGGTAAAGTCGTGGCGATGCTCCTCTGGTAGTCTCAATGGCTTATTGTGTTTGATGTCCTCCCTCGTGGTACAACTATCAGCTCTGAAGTGTAGTGTGCTACCCTCAGGAAACTGAAGAAACTACTTCAACGTATTCGTCGCCGCAAACATCCAAACGAAATTCTCCCCTCTTTCATGAGAACGCAAAGACTCAGACAAGTCTCCGCACATGAGAGCAGCTAACAAAACTTCATTGGATTATTCTTCCCCCTTCACCCTATGGCTTCTGACTTCCATTTATTTGCCCCAATAAAGGATGCACTGAAAGCAGTACATGGATGTTAGAGAGGATATTGCTGCAGCAAGGCAAAGTTTACGACGTCGACTAGTAGAGTAGTACTACGTAGGCATGCAGGCCCTCCCAGTATGGTGGGGTAAGGCTGTCGCACTGAACGAAGATTACGTTGAATTAAATAAGAAATTACAAAGCAACCGATGCAATAAACCTCTAAAATGGAAAAAATATATGTATTGCCTCGTTAGCATAAGTAGTAATAATTTGACCGAAGCGTTTATCATTTTGGGGCCGCTAAGTAAATAAAAAAAATATGTCATTAATAGCAGTTATCCCTTCTCGAGCAGCATACTTTCGTTATTGCTGGGTATAAGCCTCTTCTACTTCGCGTCATCTCTTCCACTACTGCATCCACACCTCAGAATAGCTGTTGAAATTATAATTACTTATTATATGAAATGTGAAAACCAGACCGTCTTTAGCTGGCCTAAATTGTGAACGAATAGAAAAAATGGTTGTCTCTGAGCACTATGGGACTTAACATCTGAGGTCATCAGTCCCCTAGAACTTAGAATTACTTAAACCTAACTAACCTAAGCACATCACACACATCCATGCCCGAGGCAGGATTCGAACCTGCGACCGTAGCGGTCACGCGGTTCCAGACTGAAGCGCCTAGAACCGCTCGGCCACACTGGCCGGCGAACGAATAGAGTTACATATTTTTTATATCACATTTCGCCTGATTTCGTACGAACTCAGTTTCATGCGTAAGTCTATCTTACCAGGCATATACCCTGAAGTGGTTTGATGACTGCATACTAACACACACTTCATGAAACCGCGAGACTGAGTCACGCGGTGTGCAGTGTGCTCCACGAGGGATGCGACGAAGTGCAGTGACCTGAATGGGCAGTTCCGTAAGGACAGGCATTGTATACGTTGCCAATGTTTCTGAGTATATTTATTAAGACTTAGACTCAACGATTTAATATTGTTGTTTTGATACTTACCTCAGTTGCCTAGGTAGCTTTCTTGTATTTAAATTTCATATTTTACCATTTTTAGATGTATTATGTTCTTATTTTATTTAGTTGGCAGTCCCCTAATGCGACGAAGCTTGGATCCAAATGTTACTACTTATAGTAAACTTAAAGGGGCAATACATATGAAAGACGACAAACTCTCAAGGCTCGTCCCCTTCTCGTAAGAAGATCTCGAGTCGCTACTAGCAGATAAGGTCATTGGAGTTATGAAATCTGGAATGAAAGGTTTGATTTTCCTTGGACACAAGCTAAATGAGAGGGCTGGTACAGCTTATTAGCCGTGGGTCGCTGTGTAACGTCACTGAAACCTGAGCGGCAAGAGCCCGAGGGACACGGCCAGGTACACTATGTGATCAAAAGTACCCGGACACCCCCAAAAACATGCGTTTTTCAAATGAGATGCATAGTACTACCACTTTCTGAAAGGTAATCCGTCCCAACGACGTCAGTAGGCATTAGACATCGTGAGAGAGCAGAATGGGGCTCTACGCGGAACTCACGGACTTCGAACGTGGTCAGGTGATTGAGTGTCACTTGTGTCATACGTCTGTACGCGAAATTTCCACACTCCTAAACATACCTAAGTCCACTGCTTACGACGTGATAGTGATGTGTAAACGTGAAGATACGCGAGCAGCACAAAAGCGTACAGGCTGACCTCGTCTGTCCGCAGCTCGTGGTCGTGCGGTAGCGTTCTCGCTTCCCGCTCCCGGTTCTCGGGTTCGATTACCGGCGGGGTCAGGGATTTTCTCTGCCTCGTGATGACTGGGTGTTGTGTGATGTCCTTAGGTTAGTTAGGTTTAAGTAGTTCTAAGTTCTAGGGGACTGATGACCATAGTGTTAAGTCCCATAGTGCTCAGAGCCATTTTTTTTTTGACCTCGTCTGTTGACAGACAGACTGCCACAGTTGAAGAGGGTCGTAATGTATAATAAGCAGAGATCTACTCAGACCATCACACAGGAATTCCAAACTGCATCAGGATCCACTGCAGCTACTATGACAGTTAGGCGGGAGGTGTGGAAAGTTGGATTTAATGCTCGAGCGGCTGCTCATAAGCCACAGACCACGCCGATAAATGCCAAACGACGCCTCATGTGGTGTAAGGAGCGTAAACATTGGACGACTAAGTGAAAAAACTTAGTGTGGAGTGAAGAATCACGGAACACAGAGTGGCGATCGGATGGCAGGGTGTGGGTAGGGCGAATGCCCGGTGAACGTCGTCTGCCAGAATGTGTAGTGTCAACAGTAAAATTCGGAGGCGATGGTGTTATGGTACGGTCGTGTTTTTCATGCAGGAAGCTTGCACTCCTTGTTGTTTTGCGTGGCACTGTCACAACACAAGCCTGCATTGATTTTTCAAGCACTTTCTTGCTTGCCGCTGTTGAAGAGCAATTCAGGGATGGCGATTGCATCTTTCAACACGATCGAGCACCTGTTCATAACGCAAGGCCTGTGGCGGAGTGGTTACACGACAATAACATCCCTGTAATGGATTGGCCTGCACAGAGTCCTAACCTGTATCCTATAGAACGCCTTTGGGATGTTCTGGAACGACATCGATACCTCTTCTCAGTGCAGCACTACATGAAGAATGGGCTGCCATTTCCCAAGAAACCTTCCAGCACCTGACTGAACGTGTGCCTGCGAGAGTGGAAGCTGAAAAGGCGAAGGATGGGCCAACACCATACTGAATTCCTGGATTACTGATGGAGGGCGCCACGAACTTCTAAGTCATTTTCAACCAGGTGTCCGAATACTTTTGATCACAAAGTGTAAGCCCCGCGTTTGGAGAGCTCGGCCTGATTCGCACAGCAGCAGCCCGTTCGTCGCACCACAAGGGAGTCCGGCGTTTTCGTCGTTTGTAGCGAGGCGAGCAGGGGGTCCAGGACCTGGGCAACGTCGGAGCTGGCACCTCGCAAATCGTTTCAGTGGACTGATGCTTGCTGGTCGCCTACCAGACCATGCCGGACCGCTTCACTGTCTGTGCCACTTCAAATAATTTTAATATCTGAGTCCATGGGGTGTCAACGTGGCGGCGCTCACGTAGACCAGTGCCATCCAACGGCCAGAGGCAGTTTCACGCGAGTTTTTCACACTTGCACGGAGACACACCTGTACGGAGAGGAAATGTATGGACTGTGGTGTCACCGCCGACACCACACTTGCTAGATGGTAGCCTTTAAATCGTCCGCGGTCCGTTAGTATATGTCGGACCCGCGTGTCGCCACTATCAGTGATTGCAGACTCAGCGCCGTCACACGGCAGGTCTAGTCAAGAGAGACTCCCTAGCACTCGCCCCAGTTGTACAGCCGACTTTGCTAGCGATGGTTCACTGACTACATACGCTCTCATTTGCAGAGACGACAGTTTAGCATAGCCTTCAGCTACGTCATTTGCTACGACCTAGCAAGGGGCCATATTCTTCAAGAATGTATTATGAACTGATAATATTGTGAATCATGTACCGCCAATAGCGACGTTCATCATTAATGGATTAAAGTTAAATATCAAACTAATTACGTCCGCTTTCTGAATTCTAATTCCTTGTCATGTTCCAGACCTCACGTCAGTAGAGTCCTTCCCTCCTCACGCCAGCCTGCGTGAGCTAAAACGCGTGCATTTTGGCCCCCATTAGTACCACGGCGTTGGCTCTTCAGCCAACACAACATGGACACTTACACGAAGCGCAGGACAGTGCATGTAGTGGACAGGATGTTCCGGAAGTAGGGACAATGTCCTGTCCCCGATACCTGCGACGTTCTGTGGGAAGCGCGAAGCCCATTTCCTGGGCAAAATTGACTGTCCCCGCACCAGTTCGTGGTGTGCGCGGCTCTCTCCCAGAGTTCAGTACTGCAGCTGAACTTTTACCGGAAAGTATTTTACCATGTTTTAGGGGTGAGGAAATGGAGTTCACTGAGAACAACAAAGGGAAGCCTATGCTGATTTACAATGGGCATCAGTATGTAGTGGACTATACAAAGAAACAAGACGTGACTTACTGGCTTTGAGTAAACTTTAAAGAGAATAAACGCAAAGGAAGACTATCCACATTAGCATAACAGATTTAGGAGAAAGTAGCCAGGCTTGTATTCCAGATGAAGCAGCAAATATTCGAAAACATTGTCAGTGCAAAGAAGCAGGCGCAAAAAAAAGAACAGACGCTACAGTTTCATCAGTTTACATTGAAGAAGTAGGGCAGCTCATCAATGAGGGCTACGTCTTAGAAACATCGTTACCACAACACAGAAGTGCGGAACATTCGCTACATCGTATTAGGCGAAAATATATGGGCGCTACGCAAAAGTCAAACGATTCTGGAATAATATTCTTCCAAGAAAATAATGTACTGATGAATAATGGTAGGAATTTTATACTTGCAGGTGATAACAGGAAACCGTATGACAGAATACTGGTGTTTGATAAGCATGCTTTTCCTTTTTCGCTGGCAAATTGCAAATAATTCTTTCTGAATGGAACGTTCAAGAGTTCGAGCAAGCAGTTTGCACCGGTTGTTTCTTTCTTTTTTTTTTTTTTTTTTTTTGCAGAAACTAATACCATTCCAGTTGTTTACGCTTTGTTGCCAAGCGAGAAAAAACTAATGTGCCTGGATGGAACCCTGCATCTCTGATGGACTTTGAAATCGCCATCGTCCAAGCAGCTAGCAGTTTGTTTCCTGGAACAAAGGTTACTGGCTGCAATTATCAGTTTAATCAATATTTGTAGAAACAAGTTCAGTGTTACGGCCTCGTTCCAGTCTATAAGGAAAAAAGGGAAATTCGCTGTCAAGTAAAACTGTGTTGTGCTTTAGAACATCTCTCATTGGAAATGGTGGATGATTGTTGGCTGTGTATTTAGGAGAGCACGCCTCAAAAACAAAAGCTTCAGGACTTGTATGACTACTTTGTGGACCAGTGGCTCGATAACGAACATAGGCCAAGACAGATGTGGGATGGCAGTGGAAGGCGCCATCGCTTTAATAAAGTCACTGAACCATGGACCTTGCCGTTGGTGGGGAGGCTTGCGTGCCTCAGCGATACAGATGGCCGTACCGTAGGGGCAACCACAACGGAGGGGTATCTGTTGAGAGGCCAGACAGACGTGTGGTTCCTGAAGAGGGGCAGCAGCCTTTTCAGTAGTTGTAGGGGCAACAGTCTGGATGATTGACTGATCTGGCCTTGTAACACTAACCAAAACGGCCTTACTGTGCTGGTACTGCGAACGGCTGAAAGCAAGGGGAAACAACAGACATAATTTTTTCCAAGGGCATGCAGCTTTACTGTATGATTAAATGATAACGACGTCCTCTTCGGTAAAATATTCCGGAGGTAAAATATTCCTGAGGTAAAATATTCCCCCATTCGGATCTCCGGGTGGGGACTAATCAGGGGGACGTCGTTATCAGGAGAAAGAAAACTGGCGTTCTACGGATCGGAGCGTGGAATGTTAGATCCATTAATCAGGCAGGTAGGTTAGAAAATTTAAAAAGGGAAATGGATAGGTTAAAGTTAGATATAGGGGGAATTAGTGAAGTTCGGTGGCAGGAGGAACAAGACTTTTGGTCAGGTGAATACAGGGTTATAAATACAAAATCAAATAGGGGTAATGCAGGAGTAGGTTTAATAATGAATAAAAAAAATGGGAGTGCGGGTAAGCTACTACAAACAGCATAGTGAACTACAGTAGTACAAGTTTATTTGCCAACTAGCTCTGCAGATGAAGAAATTGATGAAATGTATGATGAAATAAAAGAAATTATTCAGGTAGTGAAGGGAGACAAAAATTTAATGGTCATGGGTGACTGGAATTCGTCAGTAGGAAAAGGGAGAGAAGGAAACATAGTAGGTGAATATGGATTGGGGGGAAGAAATCAAAGAGGAAGCCGCCTGGTAGATTTTTGCACAGAGCATAACTTAATCATACCTAACACGTGTTTCAAGAATCATAAAAGAAGGTTGTACACATGGAAGATTCCTGGAGATACTAAAAGGTATCAGATAGATTATATAATGGTAAGACAGAGATTTAGGAACCAGGTCTTAAATTGTAAGACATTTCCAGGGGCAGATGTGGATTCTGACCACAATCTATTGGTTATGAACTGCAGATTGAAACTGAAGAAGCAGCAAAAAGGTGGGAATTTAAGGAGATGGGACCTGGATAAACTGAAAGAACCAGAGGTTGTAGAGTGTTTCAGGGAGAGCATAAGGGAACAATTGACAGGAATGGGGGAAAGAAATACAGTAGAAGAAGAATGGGTAGCTCTGAGGGATGATGTAGTGAAGGCAGCAGACGAACAAGTAGGTAAAAAAGACGAGGACTAATAGAAATCCATGGGTAACAGAAGAAATATTGAATTTAATTGATGAAAGGAGAAAATATAAAAATGCTGTAAATGAAGCAGGCAAAAAGGAATACAAACGTCTCAAAAATGAGATCCACAGCAAGTGCAAAATGGCCAAGCAGGGATGGCTAGAGGACAAATGTAAGGATGTAGAAGCTTACCTCACGAGGGGCAAGATAGATACCGCCTACAGGAAAATTAAAGAGAACTTTGGAGAGAAGAGAACCACTTGTATGAGTATCAAGAGCTCAGATGGAAACCCAGTTCTAAGCAAAGAAGGGAAGGCAGAAAGGTGGAAGGAGTATATAGAGGGTTTATGCAAGGGCGATGTACTTGGGGATAATATTAAGGAAATGGAAGAGGATGCAGATGAAGACGAAATGGGAGATAAGATACTGCGTGAAGAGTTTGACAGAGCACTGAAAGACCTGAGTCGAAACAAGGCCCCTGGAGTAGACAACATTCCATTAGAACTACTGACAGCCTTGGGAGAGCCAGTCTTTACAAAACTACCATCTGGTGAGCAAGATGTATGAGACTTCAAGAAGAATATAATAATTCCAATCCCAAAGAAAGCAGGTGTTGAAAGATGTGGAAATTACCGAACTATCAGTTTAATAAGTCACAGCTGCAAAATACTAACGCGGATTCTTTACAGACGAATGGAAAAACTGGTAGAAGCGGACCTCGGGAAAGATCAGTTTGGATTCCGTAGAAATGTTGGAACACGTGAGGCAATAATAACCTTACGACTTATCTTAGAAGAAAGATTAAGAAAAGGCAAACCTACATATCTAGCATTTGTAGACTTAGAGAAAGCTTTTGACAATGTTAACTGGAATACTCTCTTTCAAATTCTGAAGGTGGCAGGGTAAAATACAGGGAGCGAAAGGCTATTTACAATTTGTACGGAAAGCAGGTGGCAGTTATAAGAGTCGAGGGGCATGAAAGGGAAGCAGTGGTTGGGAAGGGAGTGAGACAGGGTTGTAGCCTCTCCCCGATGTTATTCCATCTGTATATTGAGCAAGCAGTAAAGGAAACAAAAGAAAAATTCGGAGTAGGTATTAAAGTCCATGGAGAAGAAATAAAAGCGTTGAGGTTCGCCGATGATATTGTAATTCTGTCAGAGACAGCAAAGGACTTGCAAGAGCAGTTGAGCGGAATGGACAGTGTCTTGAAAGGAGGATATAAGATGAACATCAACAAAAGCAAAACGAGGATAATGGTATGTATTCAAATTAAATCGGGTGATGCTGAGGGAATTAGATTAGGAAATGAGACACTTAAGGTAGTAAAGAAGTTTTGCTATTTGGGGAACAAAATAACTGGTGATTGTCGAAGTAGAGAGGATATAAAATGTAGACTGGCAATGGCAAGAAAAGCGTTTCTGAAGAAGAGAAATTTGTTAACATCGAGTATAGATTTAAGTGTCAGGAAGTCGTTTCTGAAAGTATTTGTATGGAGTGTAGCCATGTATGGAAGTGAAACGTGGACGATAAATAGTTTAGACAAGGAGAGAATAGAAGCTTTCGAAAAGTGGTGCTACAGAAGAATGCTGAAGATTAGATGGGTAGATCACATAACTAATGAGGAGGTACTGAATAGGATCGGGGAGAAGTGGAGTTTGTGGCACAACTTGACAAAAAGAAGGGACCGGTTGGTAGGACATGTTTTGAGGCATCAAGGGATCACCAATTTAGTATTGGAGGGCAGTGTGGAGGGTAAAAATCGTAGAGGGAGACCAAGAGATGAATACACTAAGCAGATTCAGAAGGATGTAGGTTGCAGTAAGTACTGGGAGATGAAGAAGCTTGCACAGTATACAGTAGCATGGAGAGCTGCATCAAACCAGTCTCAGGACTGAAGACAACAACAATAACAACAACAACAACAACAAGGACAAGGATGGAATCGAAGAATAAAGACATTAATATCAAAAGTTCATCCGAATGGTTACTCTTTAGTGAAAAATCTTCGACAAGATACAGAGTACAATGGCCACCAATTTGGTCGACTAATTTTAAACCTCGATGGGAACACAAAAGCCAGAAATGAAGACAGACGAAACGATTGCAAAGGCTTCAAGGAAACTGCAAACTGATAGGAACTTAAAATGATATCTGAGTTGTGTGGCCTACTCATAGAAATTACAATGACGAAGAAAACGTCAAGATGGTTGAAACATTTGTAAATATTGAAAAGTAGTTTAATGTATTAATTGATGTGGTGTCACCGCCAGACACCACATTTGCTAGGTGGTAGCTTAAATCGGCCGCGGTCCATTAGTACATGTCGGACCCGCGTGTCGCCACTGTCAGGATCGCAGACCGAGCGCCACCACACGGCAGGTCTCGAAAGACTTACTAGCACTCGCCCCAGTTGTACGACGACATTGCTAGCGACTACACTGACGAAGCCTTTCTCTCATTTGCCGAGAGACAGTTAGAATAGCCTTCAGCTAAGTTAATGGCTACGACCTAGCAAGGCGCCATTTGTACCATTGCGTGTATCTCAAGATAGTCTCACTTGTATCATCAAGAATGCTGTATACCAAAGGAAGATATAAAAGTTAAGTGTTCTAGTAGCTACGTTCTTTTCTTTATCACATTCATTACGAATCCTGTTCCAGACTTCGCGCCAGTCGGCGTGTGTGTACGTGTGCCCTCTCGGCTACCCGTCACTGTGGACTGGCTGCCTTGTCAGTCCACTACAATTGACGCTATTGTAAATATTGTAAGTAAATTTAATGGGGACGAAACGAGACTACCTACGCCCGGTGTTCCCTGGAAACGACAAAAAGCCGGTTAAATGTCTCTTGAAATTTGCAAAATCTTTCCTAATGAAAAGTGACAAGACTACTCAAATTCTAACTTTTTCTAGGGAACAGTCGCAGCATTAGTCTTGAGAGGTTCTTAAAATCTGTGTGGCGGACACCGAATACAACATCTTTGCAGCGGAAACGCAGAAAAAATGTCATGCAATGAAATCCATACTTTGTCCCACCGTTAGAAGATCAGCAAACCAGCATGAAACTGGAAAAGACATAAATTATCACAGAAAAGTGACTGATCGCAGTTTTTCAAGCTTTCAGCATACGATAAAAGCTAATTTCTAGTAGCACATGACGTAGGTAGACTATAGCAGGCCTGTTGAGGATGCGGCTAGGCGAGTGAGAGCGACTACCCTCCGTCGCCAGTTGGGTTTTGAGTCCTCGCGGTAACGTGGGACGGAAAGAAGTCTTTACGTAACGCAGCACGGCAGCACTAGAGAATTGCTACCAATCTGCTGCCTTCAGAGTAATGACCATAACTAGGTTCGACGTAGCCTTAGATACGAACGTACAGTACATACGGCGCAGTGCATAAGGCGAAATTCCACCCAAAATTTTCTATTTTTTTCTACTTTACCAATAGCAATTAAATTTTAAAATAGTGTTTATTTTGTAAAGATGTAGTAATACCCAAGTTTAGAGATCCATAATTTCAATGGTTTTCGAGTTTTTAATTTTTAATGTGTTTTTAATGGTATTGTTGAAAACCAACTTTTGTTACTCACAGCACAATTTTCACGTGATAGATTTTGTAGGTACATTCTCGAGAATTAGTTCTACGGCTCTGAGCATTCATTTTATGAAAAGTATTAAAAATTTAAATTTCAGAGTTTATTTCAAATTTTATCCTTACATTTTCTCTAATTATCGGTACAGAAATGTGATAATAAAATAAAGAAATTATATTTTCGATAATTTGATTCATACAGGTTAATATTTATGATAAAGTTGGCACTGATCTTAGAACAAAAAAAAAGTCGTAAAACGGATTTCTACATTTTATCAAAAAATGAATCTTAGAATAAGACATACCCACTAAAATTCACCGGCATCAAAACATTTTCCCATTTTGCTTATATGAGGCTTCTTGTTATTTCCAGATCAAAGTAGCCTTTTACTTCAATTTTATGAATAAAAATCTGTGCAGTCTTCTTGGCGAGGTACAGTGGTAGGGGTATCTGATCGTAAGCCAATGGCTGTTTCCTTGGAGGTTGTTTATTGTACTGAAGAGTATTTCGTTGTATTCCCTAAATTTATATTTACACAGTCAATGGGCCAAGAAATTGATTTCAAACAACTGACTGCCAATTGTTTCTCTTCAGTTTTTTTGTAAGTCTTGCAGCTCGTTTTTCTCTGTTTGACTTTATGCCAAGTCCGGTTCTGCTTGGTGGCGACAGAAATAAAAAATTAACTTTGGCATCTTTCCGTGCCCCACACCCCTTTATGCAGTGCATAATTCTAACATTTCTTAGACGTACTGGTTATTCGAATAGAGCCAAATGATTTGGGATCTAAGAGTAACCACTCCAAAGATGTGAAGTAGTCATTAAATGTCCTTCGAAGTTTTAGGGAGGAGTCTCCCCTTAAAATGGAGGGTATCTCTTTTTAAAATGATGGAAAGTATCATACTGTTCGGTTTAGGAACTTCAAAGCAGTCAGACACATTAACATCTATGTATCAGTGCAGGATACCTAGTCTATGTGTTTGATGTGTGTGATGGTATCTTGATTCGCTTGGTATTCTGTTAATGCGGTTCAATACTTTGAACACAACAAAAGAATTCAATTGACAACAGCATTACAATAACTTCCATACAAAAGATTATGGATACTTGGAAGACGAACAGCAAGAAGCTGATGTCGAAAAAAAAGGAAAAAAACACTTCCAAGCGATATGACTGAAGAAAGTATTCATCATAAGGGAGCAGAGAAATTAAAGATCTCAATAAGTTTCCGAACATTTTCACTACGGAAAAACATTTTTGATTTTTGTGGAGGAACACTCAACGAATGAATCTGCAGTTAGATCACGTTACCATAAACTGCTTTTCATGTTGCGCTGTTTCACTGATTTTTCGGGTTATACTGACACTGTGGAAACTCGGCTACAGCTAGGGTACAACGTACACACCTACAATGTAACGATTGTGTGATTATAGACTCATCGTGAAATTAGTCTCATCGACTTCTGTTTCTTCAGTGTGAAATTTCACGACTTAAGAAGTCGGCAGCTACTATTATGTCGATGTTTGGACTTACATGTACATCCGGCATTTTTACGAATAACGAGATCCGCCCACAGAAGCTCACTGGCAGACTTAAGAGCTTGGCTTCGAATTAGCATTTCTCAGAAAATAGTACCAGACGTTGCCACGTTAGTGAAAAGTAAAATAAGTAATCAGAGCACTTGCCCGTGAAAGGCAAAGGTCCCGAGGTCGAATCTCGGTCCGGCACACAGTTTTAATCTGCCTGTAAGTTTTAAAATAAGTAATATTCCTTGACATTCTATGTATTTAGTTTGACGTTTAAATAAAATAGTAATGAAATGTAAATGTGTCAATTTAAATTTCGATCTAAAGCGGCAGTCATCATAAGGCTGCCATGTTGCATTTCATTTCCATTTCTCATTACGTTGAATTTCATTGCAAATTCTCATTAATACAAAGGTCTTAAAATTAAATTTGCTGCGAAACGCGTTAATGAGACACACTGAAGCGACACATGGTCGGTCGCTGCTATGATGTGAACGTGAGTCAGCTCGCACGAGTAGTTGTGCTGGATTGCTAGACTTCTTAGTGTTCCTGTACCTGTGAAAAGCCGGTTAGTCCAACAGGAACCAGAGGCTCCATGCAAGTGTCACTCCGTGCAAGTGTTTCAACCCCGTTTCAGGCATATGATTTCTCGTGCATAGACCTAAAAACGCCATCTGATTGGTGGACAGGTATTACACGTGCTGACGGAAAGGAGCGCGCTGCGAATTTGGCGGGATGGCACTTTAAAGGAGGAAAATTAACTGTAATGATTCGGAGGGAAAGGAGCACCAGAATCTAAGAGTATGATTGGCGGCTGTTTTTCCGTCCTCCCGCGGTTGATTTTCCTGTGTGGTTGGGACCGGGCGCTATTCTTTCGGTATGAAGGCTTAATGAGTTTATGGGATCGGTCGTGTTCACATTTGGACTGAAAGAGTTCTTTTCTGGTCAGCCAGCATGAAGGTGACAACAGGAGTCAGAAATACTATTGTCACGGTAGTCCGAGCAGAGCCTGTCTGTTACCACTTAGGGCCAGCAGTCGGTATTGTTTGTTGTTTCGCACTCCCTCAATTTCGGTAGGGTCTTTATCAACGGGAGCGGACCACCACTGAAAGCAGCTGCAAACAGCATCCCTGTGCTCCGAACGAAAGCGCGCGGCCAGTGTAGCAAGTGGTAATGTATTTGCAGCACCGCCGCAGTAGGTACTTCTTTAATTAATTTGACGCGTCCCAGCTTACGCTTTTGCCTGCATGTGTGATCTGTATCAAGGGCTCTCTTCCCAGGTAGATGATGTTTGTAACAGTCAGGGTAACGTGGTAACTCATACGCTCACTCACAAACTTTGTAGGGCTCAGTAACGTCATAGTTGATCCTACAAACGAATTCAGCCAACATCTCATTACCCAAGTTACACTGTTCGTATTTATATTCGAATCAATATTTTCGTCTTGTAATACGAGGGGCGTTTGAAAACTCCGTGCAAAAGTAGAAACTACTTATATATTTGGGGTAATCCTTTTTTGTTTTTTGACGTAGTATCCTTTTAGACTTATTCACTTCGTCCAACGCTGTTCTAATTTGTTGATCCTTTTGAATAATAGGAGTTATCCAAGTTTGCAAAATAGCTATTAGTTGCTGCAATCACCTACTCGTTTGAGTAAAATCTTTGTCCCGCCAGCCATTTCTTCAAATTGGGGAACAAATAGTAGTCCGAGGGAGCCACGTCTGGAGAATAGGGGGGGGGGGGGAGATGGATGGATGTGAAACCAGTTGGAACCCTATTTCCATCAATTTTGCTACCTCAACTGCTGAGGTGTGTGTTGGTGCATTGTCGTGATGGAAAAGGACAGTTTTGCGGTCCAATCGCCGGCGTTTCTCTTGTAGCTTGGTATTCAAACGGTCCAATAACGATGAACAATAGGCACCTGTAATAGCTTTACCCTTTTTCAGATAGTCGATGAGGATTACCCCTTGCGAGTCCCAAATGACAGTCGCCATAATCTTTCCGGCCGAAGGAATGGTCTTCGCCTTTTTTGATGCAGATTCTCCCTTGGTAACGCATTGTTTAGATTGTTCTTTGGTCTCAGGAGTATAGCAATGTATCCACGTTTCATCTATCCTGCGGATTCTTCCTGGACAGTTGCATCCGTTTTTGGTCAAGCGTGAGCAATCGCGGAACCCATCTTGCGGACAGCTTTCTCATGCTCAAATGTTTACGCAAAATATTATGTACCCATTCATTCGAGATGCCCACAGCACTAACAATTTCACGCACCTTCTTCTGTCATCCATCATCATATCACGGATTTTATCAACGATTTCAGGAGTCGTAACGTCCCCTGTGCGTCCAGAACGTTCAGCATCACTTGTGCCCTTATGGCCACTCTGAAAATATTGAAACCACTTATAAACTGTTCTAATAGAAGGTCCAGAGTCACCGTAATGTTTATCAAGCTTCTCTTTAGTCTCCTGAGGCGCTTTGCTTTTCATAAATTAATGTTTAATCACCATACGAAATTCTTTTTCGTCCAATTTTTGACAATCACTCGACTTCCTTCATTCATACGAATGCTAAACGAAAAAAATAGACCAGTATGGGTGAAACTTGGTGTGCGTTCTTTCCAAAGATGCTATTAACTAAACATGACATCGATACACGCCGATGGTGCCATCTCTCGTACTTTGCATTGACTTTTCAAACGCCCCTCTTACTTCAGCAACTCTCACAATAAATCACTTTGTGATACCAAAGTCATTGCATTATTTAATAGTTGAATTTCACCTTTATTATCAGCGCCGTCTGCCTGAAATTGAGTGATCAGCTATTAAATTATCGTAAATAGAATTATATCTAAGACGGTACTCAAACTGACCACAAACAGGACCATAAAATAATTTCCTCCATAAATTGTCTGTTGAATGACAGGAACTGTGGTAGTTGAACGGGGATTTCTTTAGAGAATTTGGGTGACATGTCCACCTCTCAATGCCGGCAGCATGCAATATTATCTTTTTTACTTTTTAGGGGTTTTTCTGTCAGGGATTTTTAAACTTCTGATATTAGTTTTATTCCATGGTTTTTAAATTTGTATTTTACTAGTAGATTTGGTACGATCGGCTCTCTATCCTCACATTCACACAAATACTTTCCAGGATGAAACACGAAGCTGCGATGCGAAATATTTTTCACTTATATGATTTACATGTTTTTTCTTTTAATTCCCACATACATTCTTTGACTGTGATTTAGTATATATTTAGCTAACTTAGGTAACTTAGCAGTAAGCAGTGGCGCTACTTCTACATCAAGTTGCAGAAACTGGGCTGCCATTACGCTCCCCTGCAATAAGCTGCCCCAAAGTACTAGGTTAAAATCATCTGATTTAGTTCTGTATTGTAGACGTCAGAAAGAACAACAAAGGAGTCTGCGAGAGCGTATGTTTATCTTTAACATTTGAGTCACAATCAGCTATTTTCTGCTTTGTAGGTTCTGTAACGGACGAGTACGAAAGATAAAAATCATGGTTGCTAGTCATATTTAGGAGATAAGCATATGTTCTCAAATGGTTCTGAGCGCTATGAGATTTAACATCTGAGGTCATGAGTCCCCTAGAACTTAGAACTACTTAGGCCGAACGAACCTAAGGACATTACAATGGACCCGCGCGACCGCTACGGTCGCAGGTTCGAATCATTCCTCGGGCATGGATGTGTGTGATGTCCTTAGGTTAGTTAGGTTTAAGTAGTTCTACGTTATAGCGGACTGATGACCTCAGACGTTAAGTCCCATTGTGCTCAGAGCCATTTGAACCCATTTGTCATCACACACATCCATGCCCGTGGCAGGATTCGAACCTGCGACCGTATCGGTCTCGCGGTTCCAGACTGAAGCTCCTAGAACCGCTCATCCACAGCGGCCGGCGCATATGTTCTCGCAGACTTTTGTATAAATCTTTTTGAGTTCTACAATCCCGTAATACGCAATTTGATGTAGTTCATACATATTACATAGCTTGTATCAAGAGAGCGCGCTGGCGGAAAATCCCTTCACCATGTTTACCTGATTAAATTTAAATGTTTGAACTGACTTTCATGGAACGTAGCTAAATTAAATCAGCTTTCAAACAACAAAAATTTCATTTAAATTGGACCTTCCGTTTGGAAGCTCGATGCCACAGATACGAGGACGAATTAAAAAGTGAGTTACACTAGCTCCCCAGGAGAGCACGCTGAGTGTCGAGACCGTGGCAAATGTGTAGCACGCAACAGTAACTGCTGCCGCGTCCAATAGCAAGAGTTGTGTGGCATCCTGTTGTGTTAAGTGTGCAGAGCTGGCTATGCTCAATGGCGCGTCTACTTGATGTTCAATGCAAATTAGAACTACGTACAACAATCTGATTTCTGTGGGCTAAATGGCTCAACTGCGCTGACATTCATCATCTATTCGCTACTGTATATGGTGAGCGTGCATTATGACACTCAGGTACTGTAAAGTGATGTAAGCAATTTCACGTCGAACGCGCGGATGTCAATGATGAATATCGCGAAGGCAGGCACGCACGCAACGTCCAGTACTGTTGCAAATGTTGACCGTTTTGATGTGACCATTAGAGAGAATAGGCGCATAACACAGCAGGAAGTTGCCAGCACGCTGAACATTGCGTATGGTGGAGTGCTCTTCATGGTTTACCAGCACGTTGGATATCGCAAACCGTGTGCCACATGGGTCCCACGGTTGCTTATCGTTGTTGACAAGGGACAAGTTTTCCAACTGTCACTGGCATTTTTGGAACGATATTTTGTGGAGGGCACGGAGTTTATGCGGCGAATCATCACAGGAGATGAAAGGTGCGTCCACCACTTCACCTCCAAAACAAACAGAACATCGGCCGAATGGATGCATACCACATCACCACAACGAAAGACGGCCAGGGTCCAACCTTCAGCCGGAAAGATGATATTTTTTTTTTTTTTGCACGTGGAATTTATGCCTATATGCCGAGAAGTACAACAGTCAACTCTGCTTCGTTCTGTCAAACGTTGTACCCTTTGCGTAGGGCAATTAAAGGAAAATTGATCGCCGGTGCGACTTTGTTGCACTACAAAGCAACACCGCACTCAGTCCACCAAACGTCAGAACTGCTCCAGCGATTCAAGTGGGAGATATGGTAACATCCTCCGTATAGTCCAGACCAAGCGCCAAGCGATTACCAATGTTCGGCAAGATGAAGGCGGATCTCGGTGGACGATTCCGAAACGATGAGGAGGTGAAATTGGTTGGTTGTTGAGTTGTTTTTGGGGAAGGAGACCAGACAACGTTCAGTCTGGAACCGAGCGACCGCTACGGTTGCAGGTTCGAATCCTGCCTCGGGCATGGATGAGTGATGTCCTTGGGTTAGTTAGCTTTAAGCAGTTCTAAGTTCTAGGGGACTGATGACCTCAGATGTTAAGTCCCATAGTGCTCAGGGTCATTTGCAGACCAGACAACGAGGTCATCGGTCTCATCGAATTAGGGAAGGACGGCGAAGGGAATCGGTCTTGCTCTTTCAAAGGAACCATCCCGGCATTTGCCTGGTGCGATTTAGGGAAATCACGGAAAACCTAAATCAGGATGGCCGGAAGCGGGATTGAACCGTCGTCCTCCCGAATGTGAGTCCAGTGTGCTAGACACTGCGCCACTTCGCTCGGTGAAAGTTGTTGCATCAAGGAGTTACATAGCACCGGAGGTTATTTCTAGGCATCCGGAATCAAATAGTTGGTTGCCCATTCCGAGAGATGTTTACAGTCCCTTGAGGAGTATGTGGAAAAGTGGACACATTGTATGCTGTCTTAGCCGTGTTGTCTATGTGTATGTGGTTTAATAAATGGCTATAGCTTAGAAGAGTAACTTACTTTTTGATCAGATATAATCATACACACGTCTGATTGCGTAGGGTGTTAGAAATGGGGTTTCGTAGCCAAACTAGCGCGGAATAACATATTGGTCGGCCGCCGTAGCCGAGCGGTTCTAGGCGCTTCAGTCTGGAACCGCGCTGCTGCTACGATCGCAGGTTCGAATCGGGAGGCTGTTGTTGAAACAAAATTAGAGGTGGGAGCAGCATGGGTCCTAGGAGGAGGGACGTGGGGGACAGGAAGGCCAGTTGGAAAGTCCAAAGAAGCAGCTGGTGTGTAGAATGAGAAGTGACGTGTTGGGGAGTAACACCACACCCATAGGCAATTTGCTGTGACATTTTGTCTTGACAAACTACCGCATCCTCTTCACGATATTTCGGTAGAATGCTTCTGTGAAGGTTCGACCTCCACGAGCATAATGTGTTACCACCGAACTACGGCAGTCAAACAGTCGCAAGTATCATTTTGCTTAATGAGTTTTGGGGTTCGACTTTACTCATCCATCGTGAACATGTGACTACAGAATTCATTTGGGTTAGTATGACACAGCTGTAGCATTTCCACTGCTGCCCCAGTGAAACGGTACAGTAGTTTCCGCTCTATTAGCAGCAGGTTTCGCTGCTCGATCGCACCGGGAAATAGAAACAGAGGCGGCTCCGCAGCCAATTTTATTACACGACGCGGTCGGCCGCGGGTGCAACAGAACCCATGTGGACGGGTGGAAAGAAATGTGTCAGGCTTCGTAATATGTATTTATATGTGTCGTGTATTATGCATTTCTTGTACCTGGATGTGAATCTGCACATGAACTTCCCTAATCCTCCTCACACCTTTCCGTAAAGCGTGGCCAAATCTTTGTTGGGAAGTAGTACTGCAGTATAGTATTGCCAACCTTACTCCTGGCTAGGGGATCAGAGAGACAGCAGAGGCAGGTAAAAGTCAGACTTTCCAGTGTCACAAGATTATGGGTGGAGAGGTTGGTCACGGCCAAGTGGTTTGACCACCCCCTCCACCGGGGCCCAGGAAGACCTCCAGGTGCCCGCCATATTCTAGCAGTGTTACAGACGACGGGTAAGTGAGCAGACGTGCCCTCAGTGCGTCTGTCTCAATGTCCACGCATGGAAGAGAGGTATTTGAATATTTGTACTAATTCTTTTATTTCCTGATTGGGATTGTGTAAGGTAATGAATGTGCTCGTTTAATTCCGGAAATTTGACCCCCTGTGTTAAAGTATCTGGTCCTCAGTTTGCCCGTTATCCTCCTCACACAGTGGAGGTCCTATGTAAAATATTGGGAGACTTTGGTGGTATACATTTGGCCAACGCAATTCCGTCTTACCCGTAGAAATGTGCGTGGAGATTAGTGTATAATATACCCGAGCTATAAGTTGTAAAATTGTAATATTTGTAAACTGAAACAATTGCTGCTATCGCTGTAAAGTCGAGTGATATTGTTTAAAATAAATAGGAAATCAACTGTCATCAATCTTTAACATAGCTTAAAAATCACAAAGAAGTCAAGTTAAAGGAATTTATTTAAAATAAAAGCTATAGAATGCAGGGACCCACACATCAGCGTGTGAGCCCTCCAGCCCCTTGCTTACAAGGAAACATCCCCATCGCACCCCCCTCAGATTTAGTTTAAGTTGGCACAGTGGACAGGCCTTGAAAAACTGAACACAGATCAATCGAGAAAACAAGAAGTAGTTGTGTGGAACTATGAAAAAATAAACAAAATATACAAACTGAGTAGTCCATGGGCAAGATAGGCAATATTAAGGACAGTGGGAGCTCAGGAGCGCCGTGGTTCCGTGGTTAGCGTGAGCAGCTGCGGAAGAGAGGTCTTTAGTTCAAATCTTCCCTCGACTGAAAATTTTACTTTCTTTATTTTCGCAAAGTTATGATCTGTCCGTTCGTTCATTGACGTCTCTGTTCACTGTAATAAGTTTAGTGTCTGTGTTTTGCGACCGCACCGCAAAACTGTGCGAGTAGTTGGCGAAAGGACGTGCCTCTCCAATGGGAACCGAAAACATTTGATCGCAAGGTCATAGGTCAACCGACTCCTCCACAGGAAAACACGTGTGATATATTCTATACGACACTGGTGACGGCATGTGCGTCACATGACAGGAATATGTTGTCGACCCACGTAACTAGTACACTTGGCGAATGGGTAAAAAGATTCTTCTACCTTGCCCGATTTACGTTTTCTTGTGGATGTGATAATCACTCCCAAAAAGTGATGAAAAAATAAGACTGTCACATAAACTGAATATAAAAAGTTAAACTTTTCACTCGAGGGAAGACTTGAACCAAGGACTTGTTCCGCAGCTGGTCACGCTAACCACGGGACCACGGCGCTCCTGAGCTCACACTGTCCTTGATGTTGCCTGTCTTGCGCATGGACTATTCAGTTTGTATATTTTGTTTATTTTTTCATAGTTCCACACAACTTCTTCCTGTTTTCTCGATCGATCTGTGTTCAGTTTTTCAAGGCCTATCCACTGTGCCAACTTATAACTAAATCTCAGGGGGGTGCGATGGGGAAGTTCCCTTGTTAGTATCGTACAGAAAGGACACGCTCTCTAGGTAGCGCTCTCAAGCTCCTCTCCCCAGTTATCCGTTGCGCAATTTTGATTCAGGGCTTGACGACATCAAATTTCAACTGGCGTCCCTAGGCAAGGAGGTAAGACGGTAAACTTTCAGTTTGACCCTATTTCTGGGTCGATACTTGTTCTGCTCAGGCAGTAACAAGCCAGGCAAGGTGTAGCGCCGCGCGCCGCCCTACCTGTACGCCGACGCTGCTGTTGAGCCAGACGAGCAGCAGCGTGGTGAGGAAGCCGCAGTCGGCGACGGCGAGCGCGGCCAGGTAGTACGACGAGGAGCGCAGCTTGAGGTGCGTGTTGAGGAAGACCACGCAGCTGAGTACGTTGCCCAGCAGGCCCACCAGGATGATGGCGGGCATGTAGTAGAGGTAGAGCACGTCGAGCACGTCCACCATGCTGTTGCACACGTCGACGGCGCCCGCGTCGTCCACGCCCGGGTAGCCGCCCACGCCGCCCACGGAGGTGGGGCCGCGCCGCCCGCCGCCCAGCACGGCCGCCGCCCAGCTGGAGTTGGTGCCGGCGCACAGCGACACCAGCGTGGAGGCGGGCAGCGACGACGCCAGCGAGGCGTTGCCGGCGCGCCCGCCCCCGCACACGCGGAAGTACAGCTGCAGCAGCTGCGACGTGTCCGGCACCGGCGCCTCCGCCAGCGGCAGCCCGTACTTCACCATGACGACTACTATGCGCTACACCCGACTGCCCTCACGTACCACTCTACACGTAGTATCTGTTTCGCCCAGTACGGATGAACCCTTCCACTCTATTCACGAAACTGATTTTACAACCCTTCGATACATCACACTCAACGATATACCCATTATCTCCCTACGGCGCTGATTCCTTCCTCCGTAATCTAGAAACTTAATTTGTCCAGTGGGTAAATGTAGCACATTTGACTCATCGACGACGTGTCCACCGAAATAATATGATGGATAGGTATACGAATGGCACGAGGACTACCACAGCGCGCCTGGACGTACAGCTTCCTCAAAAGATGCTATTATTTCTCAAAGGTATTTTGAAGTAACCAACACGTATCGAACTATGTCATTCACCACAGTCTCTACTTATTGACAATCTCATCGACTTCTCTTCGTTACACTATTTCATGTAGTCTTTGTTTATCTCACATTATGCCTGTCGATCTTAGAACGGAAACATCATACTGGTCTCATTTTTCACCTTTTCTTCAGATTCCAGATTTCGATTGCTTGGCGAGCTCTCTTCGCAGACAGTTTCCCAAAATTTTATCTACTGACTGACCAGAGTCTTTCCTGTCCACATCCGTACCTTTACGAATAATGCATAATCGTATTTCCGATTGGTACTGATTGCTGCACTATCCCAATCCACCTTTATCTTTAAGAGTAATACGTCAATATTTCCACTACCACGTTCAGTCCTGTATACGCTACGTAGCGATCGAGCCGACCAACTGGGGAGTAAAATGAGACTAAGTTATCGTACAGTTCAGCACTGTTTCAACTTTTCTCAAAACTCTCATACGAAGACGTATGGTAATTTCGCAGGAACTACATCTTTCTTTGCGACTCGTATAATCAACCCGATGGAATGATAACTTTCATCTTCTTCACATGAAAACAGCTATAGCCTCATACTGCGCTAATTGTAGACACGTCAGGGACTGATGAATCGGATTCCACACTGCGCAGTCAGTGAGAGAAGGCGGACGCACAGTCACAGCCATTAGAGTCATTTGGGCATCCAAATTCTGGGGTCAGTAACAGTTCATGAAGAGTGCTTCAAAGGTCTTGTCCTTCTTCAGAAACACGGATAGCGGAACAATCTGTAAAAATGAAAATAAAGAGGAAAATCAGATTCAGTTCCAATTGCATTCGTCTTGGTGAAAAATAAATATATCAATAAAAGTAGAAAATTAAAATAAAAAATAATAAATCACTATAAAGATGTAAATGTTCCTTTTTTCAAAATAGTGTACCTCTGAAAGTTTTTGTCTCATTGCCTTGAAATGTTGCCACGACATTCCATTGGTATACGCCGGAGTTTTTATTTGCCTACGTTTCTCACACACACACACACACACACACACACACACACACACACATATATATATATATATATATATATATATATATATATATATATATATATATAAAATACGTAAGTTTATATAAATTTCGTTATAAGGAAACGTCTCAAAAGGAGACGTAGTAAAACGTTCTCAGGGACCATGGAAGTTGTGTTTATGGCTTATTGGCTTATGATTGTAATAATACTTCTACAGAATATGAATTTGCAATAACAATAAACGAGACTGAAGGTCAGGCAGAAGGGGATGGGAAAGGAGATGGACAGAGGGGTGGGAGGAAATGGACATAGAAAACGGGAAGGAGGTGATGGCCTGATAGAAGGGACAGTTGAAGCTGGAGAGAGAGGGGAGGAGACCAAACTGACAGAAACTGATAAGACGTAATGGACAGAGGGGGGGAGGGGGTGACTGACGGAGCACGAGCGGATAGAGGAGGGGGGAGGAGCAGATTGACAGAGGGTGAGGAGGTAATCGACAGAGACAGGGAGAAGGAGGAGGAGATGTACAGAGAAGAAGATTAGGACATACAACCATTTTCCATACACATTATAAGCGTGTGCTTCCTCTTTTCTTTCTTTTCCAATTAAGAAGTTTGAGCCACAGCAAAGTGTAGCCGGGTACAGCTAGTGAAAAATATAAAAGACGTTGCTGAGGGTTTCTCATGAAAGAATTATACTTAGCATGTCTCTATAATTCGCATAACAATGTGTTAACTACATATTTATACTATTAGTCATTGAACCTGCAGCACCATGATAGCGATATGTAACAGACATCGAATTGACGTGAAGGGAACTATATGATTTGATACAAAAATCGTTAATTTTTCTGCGCAATCGCACAAAATACATAGGACAAAACTCATCTACATTCTGTATTTATAATGAAAGATTATGCAACCTGTTTATCCTTGAGCAATTGCATCTCATTGCAGGTTGTTCGTGAGATCTTGTTATTACTTTTGTTCAAATGGTTCAAATAGCTCTAAACACTATGGGACTTAACATCTGAGGTCATCAGTTCCGTAGACTTAGAACTACTTAAACCTAACTAACTTAAGGACGTCACACACATCCATGCCCGAGGCAGGATTCAACCTGCGACCGTAGCAGTAGCGCGGTTCCGGACTGAAGCTCCTAGAACCGCTCGGCCACAGCATACTTTTGTAAGAAGGAGAAATTACAACAAGCGATTGGCCAGCGACAGAAACCTGACCTCTCGGGACTGTGGTTCATCGATCCTCGATGTTGCTGCTCGCGTTGCTCGGGGTCCTGAGAAAGCTCAACACGGTGGAGAGTCTCAGTGGCCCTAAACGACTAGCACCCGAAAGGACTAACATATTTTTAACTTAGACGTGCAGGATCGTGAAGCCATGTAACGTGCCTTGTAATAAGAACTACGCTTGTCTGCAGCAAGCTAGGTATCCGCATGCACAGAGCGACAACGTCTGGGGCAGAAAGGACCGTCAGTACGGCGCCCCTTGACCCGGTCGCACAGAGAAACTCGCCAAATACTGGAAGTAGGAGTGGCACCACGACACCTTTCCAGGCGGGTCAGGCAGTAGTGTACAGTATTACAATGATCTACATGTGGAAGCTCCTAGGAGAGAAAACGTGGCCTGATTGCGTTCGTGATGGTCATATGGGTCCATCATCTCGAGAGATGCTCTCAGGTTGATAACAAGATGTATTCTACTTCACATACCCGCTGATTTTGACAACCAACGTCACGTTTCTGACGTTTTAATGCCGGTAGCTCTGCCCTAACTTCGTGTTCTCCGTAATATAACGCGAGACATCAAACTGCCTTCCTGTGCTATCCTGACCTACTTCGATGTAGACTGTGTTCTTCTCTTGTCCTTGTCAACACATTCTCCATATCTCTCACACACTGGAAACAGCTGATGACGAGTAGACTGGCACACACCACTACTCGTAAGACGCTGCAATTAGTTCTGGTGGAGAATTAAGCAACGTGGTTTGATTTATCCACATCTGTCATCAATGCTCTGTTCGACCCTTTAACAGGCTGCAAAATGAGTTTTCACATGTTACGTGCACAAAGAGTGTAGCTGCTGCCCATTAGATCAGGTTGTGCCGCCAACTACAGACTTCATATGGAAGGAAATACTGTTTCCACAGCATTAAATATGCCTTCATTGGTGCCTCACAGCGATGAGCACTCATAAGCAAGTCAGTTATAGATAGCTGACTAGTAACCTACAGCTAACTGGTACATAAACTACCCTCCGTAACACAGTGTAAGGTGTCTCTTGGAGTACAGATGTAGATTTAAATGCAGCTCATACATTCCCCCTGGTCATGGGGTCCACACGATGTGACAATGATTCGGTAAGACACCGAAAGCTTTGGAGAGGCATTCTAATTCACTGTCGGTCATCAATGCACACAGTTCACGGACATTGATCAGAACTTGGTCCAAGACATATCCATCGACATCTCCATCAGTACTTCACAAACCATCTGAGGGTGTGTGGAGAAGGGTACTTTTGGTACTACTAACTGATGTTCTATAAGTATATTCGGAGACGATGCTCTTGTGTAGAGGGAGATAACAACGCCAGAAGACTGTAGCCAAATGAAGTAATACCATCCAGTAAAACGTAATCTCTGTTCACAGGCCCTAGCGGACCCAGAGGTACGGACCGGCTGCTGTGTCATCCTCATTCCACAGGCGTCACCGGATGCGGATGTGCAAGGGCATGTGGCCAGCACACCGCTCTCGCGGCAGTATGTCAGTTTCCTAGGGCGGGGCCGCTACTTCTCAATTAAATAGCTGCTCAGCTTGCCTCACAAGGGCTGAATGCACCCCGCTTGCCAACAGCGCTCGGGAGACCGGATGGTCACCCATCCAAGTGCTAGCCTAGCCCGACAGCGACGGGAACCGGTGTTACCACTGCGACAAGGCCGTTGGCAACACTAGTCAGTATATACCTAAAATATGACAAGCAGATAGAGGAAGATGACAGTGTTAAGTTCTTGGGATTACAAAAGTCGTTCAAATGGCTCTGAGCACTATGTGACTTAACATCTGAGTTCTGCAGTCCCCTAGACTTAGAACTACTTAAACCTAACTAACCTAAGGACATCACACACATCCGAGACAGGATTAGAACCTGGGACAATAGCAGCAGCGCGGTTGCGGACCGAAGCGCCTAGAACAGCTCGTCCACAGAGACCGACTCTTGTGATTACAGAATGACAATAAATTTAACTGCGAAGAGTATACCACAGATCTGCGGAAGTACCTAAGTAAATCGCTATTTCCTACGGGAATATAATATGAAAAAAGAAACAGCCTGATACGCTTGCCTTCATTCTATAGTGTCATACGGGTTTATTTTCTGGAGTAACCGATCAAGCCATACTAAAGTCTTTCGAACCAAAAGCATACAACAGTAATTATTTGTGGCATGACCGCAAGAACGTCCTGCACAGGGCTGTTTAAGGAACTTGCAATACTAACTACTGCTTTCAAATATATTTGTTCATTATTACAATTTGTCATTAAAAATATATCTTTTTTTTTTTAATCAACAGCTCAGTTCATGGTATCAATACTAGAAATAAGAATAACCTTCACAAAAATTTTAAGTACCGAACTGTGGTTTAGAAAAGTGTCCACTGTTCAGCAATACACCTTTTCAATAACACGCCAGCAGCCACGAAATGTTTAACTAATAATAAAGTTCTGCTTGACAGGAGTATAAAGGATTTATTGGTGGTCAACTCCCTCTACTCCACTGATTAATCTCTAAGCAGAGTCGATTGATGCGTGCATGTTATTAGTAATACAACATAAAGTGAATATTGCGTAAATCACTGGCAAATAATAAGACTCATTCACACCGTAGTGCGCTGGACACCAAACGGTGCGAGCGGAGGGTACTTCAGTTACCAGTAACTGATGCTCCTCTCCCTGTGCAATCGCGAATGGCACTTGTAAAGGATGATCGTCAGCAATCTCCTGCATTAGCCCCAGTTTTCGATTTTTCACGTTGTGGTCATTTCGCGAGATGTGTGTTGGACTCTTCCGAAAGTTACTCCGTCGAAAATTAAACAGTAAACCTCATCATTACTCACAGTTCCTGTGTTGTAGCGTTTGCCACTGCAGTTTGTTGAGCACCTCTGAAACGCTCTCGCGCCGACCAAGCGATCCCGTGACGAAATGGCCGCTCTTCGTTGGATCTTCCCCATCTCTTCCATCACTTCAACTTGCTAAGAGTTCCATATCGACTAACAATACTCAAGAACCAGTCAACAGGTGCCTTGTAAGCCACTTCTATCGTGAATGAGTCAGATTTCCTTGAGATTCTTTCTATGAGTATCAGTATGATGATTCTGTTCCGTGATGTGTTGATTTTGTTCCGTTAAGAGCTACGTGTTGAGTTCTGTCTGCAAGGAAATCTGTAATCGAGTCACAAATCTGGTACAGTATTCAGTAATGTCACATTCTATGCATTAAACAGCAGTGCGGACAGTTGTCAAATGTTTTCCTGCGGTCAACCAACACGGCTCAACTTAGGCGCCGCTGTCTGCAGCACTATGGATGTCGTGGCGGAACAGAGCGAACCGAGTTTCGCAAGATCTCCGTTTGCCCCTTACAAAGAGAGCAGATTTTCGTTATCCAAAAACGTCATAATTCTTGAGCAGAAATCATGTGCCATAATTCTACAACAGATTAACGCCAACGGTATAGGCCTATAATTATTTACATCTGTCCTACGACCCTTCTTGAAAACAGACGTAAGGTTGTCTTCGTTGCTCCAGCTAACTATGATAAACTGGTGCTAGAAGAGGAGCTAAGTTCTTTCGCTTGATATCTGTAGGTCTTACAGGTATCTCATCTGGTTTCTGATGCCATTCCGCTACTAACAAGGGGATTGTAGTTGCCTTTCTGTTCCGCGATCTGTTATCTCAGCATCTGCCATTTCGAAATTCGTACAATCATTGAAGTTAGAGACCGTACCTCGCTCTGTCCTAGCTGTGGTCGGTAGCACTGTGTTCATGTGACCTGACAGTAAAGAGGGGGGCGGGGAAAACGTCTTGCTCATCTCGCAATGAAGTGGCACGTCGACATTCCGGTCAAGGGGTACTCCAGCAAAAATTGTCTATTTTTATTCTTTCTATCTACAATGCTTACACCTTTTTTCAGTGAAATGTCGCGCATAAAGAGCTAGAATATGTTGGTTACATTTAGAAGGCAAGGAGGCAGGCTGTATCAGTGCTGCTAATTGTGCTGTTTATTTCAAAGTTGAACCTTGTTCTGCTAACAGCTTTGGCCTTACGCTTTGGACAATCTCCGAATGCGCTACTGAATACCTCGAATGTGAAGCCGTTGTGTCTCAGTAATATTTATTTCAAACAAAAATGAAGTACTACTACAGAAAGTCAAGTCTTTCTTCAATAACTCAAAACATAAAGTTGTTATTACTAACGAGTTGTCCGTTGTGTACTCCTGATATTCGAATACCCGTTTTTGGGTGTTAGCAGTTTTTACTGTCTGTGGGACGATGACGTTATATGAGTCATCCTGAGTGATTCAGATATAGACGGCCGTATAATTAATCTGTACTACTGTTCGCTTTACCGTTATCCATGAAGTTCCCCTCCCTCCCCCCTCATATCGGTAGCACCCTCCACTGTGGTCCTTACAATTTCTCACTACTAGTGTTCCCTTCAATGATGTCCCTCCATTGGTTCCAATTTAATATTCTCATCATCGTTACCTGTGAATTTTTTGTGTCCTATTGTTCTCCTCATTGTCCTCCTCATAGTTTCTTCTCTACACAGCTATTTCCATACTTCATATTCCTGTGTAATATTCCTCCACTCCACTGCTGCCTTAATATTTCTCGTATCATTTTATCTTCTCTCTTGCTCTCAGTGGCGTGACATCTGTATATTCCCTCTCCTGTATTATATATATATATATATATATATATATATATATATATATATATATATATAATCTCGTACCAGCATTATGGAACCTCTATTGCTCTCTTCATTTTTGCCTCTATATTTCCTCTTGTGTGTGCTCCATTACTTACTGTATATTCTCCTCCCTAATGATCCTTTCGATGTCATCCCTCAATATAGGAATATCCTCCCCCTTATTACTTCCCTCACCGTCGACAATACATTTATTCTCTTCTGTTGCTCTCTTCATTGTCATCCATGTATTTATTTTATTTGTTTGCTTGTGGCGGGTCAAGGAAAGATTTGGTATATTCAAGCTACCGTCGCTGTGGTGTTGTTACAACTCACTGTCGCAGCAGCTGAATTTACGACGACACGCCTTGAGTATTCATCATTCATTGTACTAATTTTGCTGCTACATGTATGTTAACGTATCTTGTAGGGTGCCAATGCAGAAGTAATATATTAATGGTTCGAGCGGCTAAGATACTATCTCCATCGGTGGCTAACAGTAACGGCAGTTTGAGCGGCAAATATTTTTCAACAGGGAAACCGGGCACGAGAAGAAGCAATGATCTAATTATTAGACGTAAGGAGTTTGCTGTACGGTTGTTTGTGTAAGTGGTTTCAAAATGGTGTAACACGGGTCTAATGGTTAGGTGTTGTAAAGGAGTCCGACTGTATAATCAAGTTCACACTAGTAAGTTGTCAATGATGGTGACGTGCTGACGGTTACAGTAACTTGTAGGACGAATAGCAGCAGCGGAGTGGTGGAACATGTAGCAATAGTAGAGTTTGTATACATAACGGTCAGAGTAATTACTGGCTCGGGAGAGTGGATTACCTTAGCTCTGCGAATTTCCGCCCGTGAAATGCTGTCTAATGTGTCCCATTGTCAACCATTGTATTGTTAGTGCGGGAGATCTGAACATGTGATTGTGTAACGAACGTACTTAAATACGAGGGCCGTTCAGAAAGTAACCTCCGGTTGATTTAAAAAAATACACCAAGTTAAATAAAAATATTTTAATATATACATCTTACAACTACATCTTTGCACTATTTTTCTACATAGTCTCCATAGCGATTGAGGCACTTATCGTATCTCTTCACAAGCTTTGAAATTCCTTCTGCATAAAAATCACCCGCGTGTGCCTGGAGCCAGCCTGTGACCGCATCTTTGAGCTCTTCGTCGTCATCAAACCGCTGTGACCCGAGCCATTTCTTCAAATGCATGAAGAGGTGATAATCGCTTGGCGCCAGGTCTGGGCTGTAAGGTGGATGGTTGATAACGTCCCACTTGAAGGACTCAAGAAGGGCCGTTGTTCTGCGAGCAGAGTGAGGACGGGCGTTATCGTGCAAAAAAAAAACGATACCGGAAGTCAGCATACCACGGCGTTTGTTCTGTATAGCCCGTCGTAACTTTTTTATTGTTTCACAGTACACGTCCTGATTAATGGTCGTACCACGTTCCATGAATTCAACCAACAACACCCCTTTGGCATCCCAAAACACCGTTGCCATCAGTTTTCTGGCAGAAAAATCTTGCGAGGCTTTTCTTGGTTTGGTAGGCGAATTTGAATGTGCCCACATCTTTGATTGTTCTTTTGTCTCAGGGTTCACGTACTTAATCCAGGTTTCGTCACCGGTCACGATTCTGTTTAACACTGGTTCTCCTTCGTCCTCATAACGTGACAGAAAGTCTAATGCAGAGGCCATTCTTTGAGTTTTGTGGTGGTCGGTAAGAATTTTGGGCACCCATCGTGAACAGAACTTACGGTAACCCAATCTTGCTGTCACTATCTCGTACAAGAGAGTCTTAGAAATCTGTGGAAAACCAGTAGACAACTCCGACATTGAGAAACGTCGATTTTCACGAACTTTTGCATCAACTGTCTGAACGAGTTCGTCAGTCACCAATGATGGTCTACCACTCCTCTCTTCATCATGAACGTTTTCTCGTCCACTTTTAAATAAACGTACCCATTCACGGACAACTCCTTCACTCATAACTCTTGGTCCGTAACGGCACAAAGCTCACGATGAATAGCTGCTGCAGAATATCCTTTGTCTGTAAAAAACCTTATGACAGCACGCACTTCACATTTGGCGGGGTTTTCTATTGCAGCACACATTTCAAACTGCCACAAAAACTAAACTAGCGCAGGTACGACGTTCACTCGACCACGGCTTGATGCCGACCGACCTGTTGAGTGCGTGAACGCACAGATGGCGTCGCTACTCCCCCCACAACCCGCACTGTGACCAATCGGAGGTTACTTTCTGAACCGCCCTCGTAATTCGTTGCATGATAGAAATATTTCGTCGTGACCACTCTACTTAGGCCAAGATGCTTGATTGGATTTACGGCGAAGTACCGATCTGGGTTGTTCTGTATTTTCTAGCTTGCGTTCCCGTTTAGCAGACTGCGAGGCAACTCAGTGTTGTTACGTTCTTGGTACATTTGGTTAGCGCACTTTCAGATAATCAAGTGGTCATCGTGCTGATTTCGAGGATCTGCGGACACTGTACGAAGGTAAGGTGGTGCGTTGTTGGTGTCCAGTATGGATTAGTGATTTTGCAGTGGGCGGCACAGATTGAACTTTTGAAACAGTTATGATTGAACAGGCACTGAGAATTTCGGAGTGAAACTGCACATATATATATATATATATATATATATATATATATATATATATATATATATATATTTTGGTCGTATAGTGTTGATTGCCCGTAAACTGCCAAAATCTTTTCCCTAACGGTAAATAGTTGCCCATTGGAACGACTAACACTAACACGTCACAGTATAAACACTACTAAGAGCGTTCATGTGTCCAGCGACCATTAAATTAGGGAAAGACTATGGGTTGCGATTTGTCAGCCTATGTAGAGGCTGAAATTTAGCTGTAATTGTGGAACTTCGGGGCCCAAAAAAGGTGGTGGCACGCAGGTTTCTTCATTTGTCGTTTTTGTGAATTTGAAATGACTGTACTGGGGACAGAAACTGCTGGAACTCCTGGACTGTAGTTGGCATCTGATGTACCCGAAAAAGTTAGAATAAAGTTTCGGTACGTCAAATGAAAAAACTTTCCTCGAAACAATTTAAGGTCTTAAAGGAAAGTCGTAATTAAAGCAAACTAAACTTCAAAGAGGACAATTTCGGAAAACAAAAGATAAAGTCAAAGATATTCTTAGTAGGAAGGCAGATAATTGAACAAAAGAAACAAAAATCAGAGCTACAATATTTAGAAATACATCCCACTTAACGATATTATTTGAGTGCAAAACTTATTCACAAATGTAAATAAGAAGAATGTATTATCGTTATAGATGAGTGTTAGGTTAAAAAATACTTAAGCGTTAATGTTTTGAAAAAGAAAGTAAGGGAGATATAAACCCACTAAATTACATTGAAACAAACTTAAGACGCTGTCGATTAAAACTGTATTGCTAATTCAATGTTAAATTACTTTTATGATTTAAATGGTCTACACTAGTTAAACAATTTAACGGGAATCTTTACCGTTGTATACCGATAAATACTTTAAGTGTAACAAATGCCTTAAGCGGTTGGTTTACGCAGATCTAATTAACCATGATTGGCGGCGGTTGTCAGATTTTTTGATTATTTAGGGAGACTAATCATTACGCAATTTCAATTGTACAGTAAGCAACGACGTACAGTAACTGTGATTGAACTGTCCATTAAATTGCGCTCTTTCCTTACGGACTGACTCTAGAAATAAATATTAATAATAACAGTTAACAGATTTTTATTCTAAATTAAATAAGGGTACAATTTGTGAAACCAGAATTAAATATTATTTACAAAGAATACTGAGGAGTACATCGCTAGTTCTTTATCTCAGACTGCTTATTACTACGTGCTGCTTTATAGAACACGAAACTGAAAGTATACTAGTGGTTAGCTTTCAGCAATGCCCTTAATATAAGTGGTTTACATAGAGACATATACACCATACAGTTGCAATCACGTGAAATTGTAGCGATGGTTACGTAATCGTTATTTAAAAGACCAACTCTGTACTATAAACTATGCAACGAGGCCAGGTAGTAATGATGAATACAAAGCTCAGATGCGATGATGGGTACAGTTGCTTGTACGCATTAAAACTTAGAAAATTTTAAACTTGTACTGGAACAGACTGGTATCATTTATTGGGCGTGCACGATTTAAGCATTGTCTTTCGTTTGGGTTTATGAAGTATTGCCTGTCTACCAATATAAGAACTTACCGATGACTGCTGTATGAATATATTTTAGCCACCAGTATTACCAGCGTCAATCGCTGCCAAGACCCACTTTCCGTAAAACAGTGCATGCTGTAGCGACGACTTTGGATGTATTGTTCTGACACAGTGCACGTCCATTGGACTCCCTGCATTTCTTCACTTGCATTACGACAGCTTCTTTCCTCCACGGAAATTTCCCCTGTAGTGTCATAAAAGCATTTCTTTCCAAGTATTTGCTCTCTTAATATCCAAATTAACCATAGTATAAGTATTTCCGAACTGTCCAGTTCCTTAGGGGTTCCAGGAGAGTTTACGAAGTCCGCCTGATGAACTATCATTGTAAACCCAGTTCACTTACCGTCTGACGTCTTTCTGTAACATCATGTTTTAAGTACCTGTAGTCGTTTCATGATTTAACTGATTACGTCGCACTGACACAGATGTCCAACATAATTTTACAACCGTATTGTATTAAAATTATTTATTTCTTCATCAGAATGAGACAGTATTAACTGATTTTCGCGCTAGTGGCAGTGTTATCCTTATTATCTTCTCTCTTGGGCAGAATAAAGTGATTGTGCTTCATATATTCCTTCCTTTTGCTTCCACTTTTTTGCTTTTAAGCGAGCAGCCCAATGGACCGCACTCTACTTTACGTTTTCTTCTCCATCGTCTGCTATCCATCGCTGCCATCTGCAATCCGTCCACATATATCCTATCGCTGACTGTTACAGATCTTCATGGAGGCCATCTCTCCAAATCTTTCATGGGAAGTATCTCCTACCAGGAGCTTCCGTGGCCACCTGTCGTCTTCCATCCGCTCTGCATGTCCAGCCCACTGTAGTCACTTGCTTCTGATGTTCCCTGCTGTATTGGCATCTTGGTGCAGTTCATGCAGCTCATGGTTATGTCTGATCTTCCATTCCCACGCGTTTAATTCCAAAATTTCCCGAAAGACTACCTTTCAAATACGAGAACTGTATGTAAGTCCGCCTTAGAGTACTCTACGTCTTACAGCCGTGAAGTACCACGGGTTGGATCAGGTTGTCAAACAGCGGAATCTCTAACAGTATCGAGAGACATCTGGACCCAGGCAGTTGTTTTTGGCTGTATAAGAAACAGTTCGCCTTCGCCTGACGATCTCTACATGAGAAGCGCTCCCAAGTATTTAAATTCACGGACTACCTTGTAGGGACCGAGCAAGGTGGTTAGCACACTGGACTCGCGTTCGGGAGGACGACTGTTCAAACTCGCGTCCGTCCATCCTGATTTACGTTTTCCGTGATTTCCCCAAATCAATTCAGGCAAATTCCGGGATGGTTCCTTTGACAGGGCACGGCCGACTTCCTTCCCCGTCCTTCCCTAATCCGATGGGACCGATGACCTCGCTTGGTTGGTCTCTTCGCCCAAATCAACCAACCAACCAACCAACCAACCAACCAACCTCTTATGGCCGGTCTCCAACTCTCATTTGCCTACGAGTCATAATGACGTAATCTGTTTTGGCTTCTTTTACGAGTAGTCCAAATTTGCGGCGGTTTTCTCCTGTGGCCTGGTCTTTTGTTTCAGTTCCTCCTCAGAGTTGATGAGTAAGCAGATATATTCGGTGTAAGCTAGGGGTGTCAAATTCTTCCCTTTGACTTGCATCCCTTCGAAGTTCTCTTGAAAGGCCTCATCTCAATGGCAAAACTGAGCAGGGCACGAGGTAAGTCATCTCCTTGCCTCAGACCCGTCACAATTTGGGAGTCACCTGTTAACAAGTTTTTGATCCTCAGGCCTTACAGCGTGTTTCACAACTGAACAAACTAAGGATGGGAAAAACTGGCCGGTATTTTACTTCTGAATAACTGGTATATTTCTGTATTTGTTCGCTCTAGATATAATAGGTCTTTTTTATTCTTTAGCAATAACTAGGAATAAGTAATTGATTTATCGTAGCAGTAGTGTTAAAATTCCTAGTTAATTCAAAAACCCTTTTGATGAACGAGTAATGGTTATCCGTAAAACTTCCGCTAGTATGAAATACTGAATCATTATGGGAAATGGGAAAAGCGATCAGTGCTATATTAATGATAACTCCGACAGATATAAACGAGCAACTTTGACATGTGGCATGAGAATCGACACAGCATTCTTGAGATAATGTATGTGGTCCTTTACTACCCAGAAGCAGTGATTCTTTTGTGTTTTTGGAAGCAGAGCAGAAAGCTGGCTATTTCTGGGCCTCTGAAATATTGGTGACGTCTTTAAATGAAGTTGTTTCTGATCAAAGGAGTCGACTTACAGATTAACACATTACAGAACGAAGATTTGTCAGGAGACTAGACAAATAGTGGCAAATGGGTTAACTCATAGGAAAAACTATAACTGTTGTGAAGCAATCATTCCTTATAAATGTTTCTTTTTGCGTATCTCTAAACTGACCATTTGAATTTTTTGAAACAGCATTGTTAGTTTTCTCAACAAGAAATCTGTTGTATTAAAATTTCCATTAATAAGCAAATAAACTGGGCTACAAAATGGTTCCTTCATTCGAAATAATTAAAGACAAAGAACGCTACAAATTTTAGATAGAAGTTTATTATTTGTTTGTCATTGCTATAAAATAACAAAAGAGAAAGGGGATTAAGGTTCCAGTATTAAGGTAAAAACCTATGAATTATCTATTTGTAGTCCTTGAAAATGGAAAATGTAATACGAGAAACAGATTCTCCAACATCATTTGTTACAATCCAGCACTGACTATCTGTAATGCCGAAATAGTTGTATGAGCCTTTATTACAACGTGATACATGAGCAGAGTTGGAAAAAATTAGAATCGATGAGAGAATAGCGCTGATTTTTAATTTTTAAATTTTTTTGTAGTATTCGAACCCTCATTAGTTTTTGAGGAAAGCAGCGAACAGAATACAGAACAAATTATCTTTTATTAATGTATTTTATATGATATTTCGATTCTTCATATAATCCGAAAGTCTGAGGGCATCTTAGAATTTTTCAGTCGTTGTACGCTGTCTACGTTTATTGCTGGAAGTAATAACAATAAAAAAACTGAAAATCAGTTATTTCATAAACCGGTTGTTTTGAGCGGCATTAATAGCCAGGTTAAACTGGAGATGAAAAAGGAACTGTGTAATCAAAATTCGGTTGCTTCAGCGTTAGCCGTCATTGCTAGAACACCCTCTTCCTGTGTATGCAGTTGCAGGGTATCTTTAAATCAACAACCATATTGTCAGGTTTTTACCGTTTTCTCTCAGTTTTTGATGCATGATGTTACTATCTAATTTCGTATGTCCTGTTCCCCTCTTTTCTATTTAGTACTGAAATGTTTTCGTTTCTGCTACTTTTCTTTCTACTGACGTAGTTACGTCAGGAGATGACAGAAGCTCCCAGAATTTCCCTAAATGACTTAAGTCGAAGCTGGATGAATTCTCCGAATAGTTTAACGAATACTGTGTCAGCAAGTTTGAAACACAATTCCATCATTTATAGTTATGTAGCGCTTCATTCATTCTCATCTATGGTCACATCCCGGTAACTTTTTGAGTGTACATTACACACAAGGGAGCTAGAATTAGTCTTCTTAACGAAATAATGTACTTTTCCTTTATATATGGTAGGAACTTACATACAACATTCACTACTGATTTCTCTGAAGCCTTAATGGGAAAACAGCGCGTAATCTACGAGCTGTTTGAGAATAGCAGTGAGAATGCAACTGGCATTAATTTAACAGTTATCTGCTACTCTGCATTTGTGGACTAATATTGCCCTTTCGAGCGCTTCATAGCGCCGCTGTGTACTGCAAAATTAATGGCTCCGAAAACGATGTTTGCTTAACTAATGGCCAAGGAGATAACTCATCCACCAACAGTTAGCCAATATTTAACAACTGAGGTGGAAATGAGCCTGCAAACCAAAATATCACACCATTTACGATTTTCACACAGGTGTTAGCTACAAGCGTAAGAAACATTAACATTTTTTATTACATATTCTAAATATTTAGTGGAAATATCTACTTTTTTACTGTTTTTCAGTCGGGCGCCTCCACTGGTAGCGGTGGAAAAAATGAATATGTGATAGTGAAAGAGGAGTAATCAGTGACATAAGATAGAAGTATATATGTAATAGGAATGCCGGTGTGAAATACGAGGAAATTCCAATTTCAGACAACTTTTGAGGGACACAAATCTCAAGGAATCGAATAATTATAAGACTTTACCAACATAGTTTACGGAGTGTCTCTCTTCCTTTTTGCGAATGAAATATTTTCTTTTTCTGTATACTTTAAACTGGAATCTACTGGAAATACGAAAACCACGCAGTTATTCACAGTAAGGGAGAAATATACATACACACACACAATTTGATCATCAATTTCATAAACAGTTGTAGAGAGATGTTATATAGTGCACTGTAAGTACGTCGCCCATTTCATCCTGAACTCAAGCGGTAGTACAAGCTCAATGAAACCAATATTGACCATGGTGGCATCCCACACTTCACACCAGAAAAATGCAACAAATGGCTTGCACTGTAAGAGTTTTCTGAGAACTTCGGAATTCAAAAACCAAATGTAATGGGCAATAAATTCAGAGTACTGTTATGTTTTGTCGCCTTTGTCATGTGCCAGTCGTAAAGGAAGGAACAGAAATTATTTATTATGTGCAAAACAAAAATTAGACCTCAATATCTGGAGAAGAATTGAATCCAAAGATACTTGCTTTATTATTTAAATACAAGCAGTACAGTTATAATAGGAAGAATAGTAATGACAGTTACATGGAAAAAATTGCAGGCACTAAAGAAGACAAATTTACAACAGTGAACAAGAAGTAAGGTATTTGTAGTGTAAATGTGGATAGAATACAAGTTAATGGAAATGTGAGGTCCGTCGATACAGTAGTATTAACGGCGCATATTTTTTTTTAAATTAACATTCTGTCGAAATAGCAACGTCAAACTTCTGGCATGTTGTCAGGTATAATCGGAGAGCTATTTACGTTTACTGCTTTGGAATGAAGTTCGCTCTTTGTTATCGGGTAGCCATTATCTTGCTTTTGTTTGAGATAACTTTATACATTTATGTGTATCTTTATGCATTGCTATAAATAACTAATTAGCCCCACAAGAAGCAAGCAATATTTTCCAGAGGACGGGGCGTGAGTCGTGCTTGGGTAGCTCAGTTGGTAGAGCACGTGCCCGCGAAAGGCACAGGTCCCGAGTTCGAGTCTCGGTCCGACACAGTTTTAATCTACCAGGAAGTTTAACCCAAAAGTTGCTGTGTTTTTGCATCCTTACATAGCAGCACGCTATAATTTTGTTATATTTTGTTATGTACGTCTGAGTGAATGGGAAATTAATAAAATTTAACTGATACCAACCAGAAGATCGGTTTAAACAACACACTATTAGACATGCTCCTATTCCTATTTCGTGTCGTTTGCCCTTGTCTCTGTGCGATCTTTGGACCAATTTAATCATCTAGTTATGAGGGAACCCAAAATGAACGTAGCCTCCAAAATCGACGTCCAATTCGTCATCAACAGGCCGTGCAAGAGTGAAATCAATGTTAAGTGACAGATAAAACACCTAGAACTAACCGGGGATATGTTTGTCTTTACATTGTTCATAACATCTCGCAACGCATGTTTACTCCAACTAACGTTTCACGGTGGAGGATCCAGGGCACGATAAACTTGATTAAGCTGTTCCCACAGATTCTCGACTGGGTTTAAATCTGGAGAGTCTGGTGGTCAAGGGAGTACAGTAAAGTCATCCTGGTGCACTTCAAACCACGAACGTACATCGCGAGCTGTGTAACATGTTGCATTGTTCTGCTGGTAGATGCCATCATTCGAGGACACACAAACAGTATGTATGGGTGAACATAAGTTAGTGGGCCAGGGAAGTAAAGTAAACTCATTCTGGTGCTCTTCGAACCACGCACGTACATCGTGAGCTGTGTGACATGATGCATTGTTCTGCTGGTAGATGCCATCGTTCGAGGAAAAACAAACAGTATGTATGTGTGAACTTGACTTTTAGGAGAGATAGATACTTGTTTTGATCCATCGCGACGAGATCACCCAGGATATGTTCTCCGGCCTGGACCCATTCGACTGTTGTTGCTGTGTGTTTGCTTTCAGACGTTTCACGACTTACACGCCAAGGCCGCCTCTCCCATGTTGCAAAAAACGTGGTTAATCTGGATAGTCCCTCCGGCACAACTGACTTTCAGTTGCGGTATTGACACACATATTCTACCTTCGTCGAATAAACAGCAGTCAGCATGGCTGCATCAGTTTGCGCGTTGAGAAGACACTGTTGTTAGACCTTTGGTTCTTCTGGGCTTCCTGTTGTTCAACATTTACTTGTGTATTCGTCCGTACACACCTCCGCAGCCGTCGTTCACCGCTGTCATGCATGGCCCGTTGCCTCTGCGCCGGCCACGGATAGCGCCATTTCGGCATGTACACATAATTTAACCATGGTAGCAAGCAAACGTATTGGAAAATGCTTTCACCCTTGGCCCGAAAGCCAATGATCATGCCCTTTTGGACGTCACATAAATAGCTCTAAGTATTACGACAGCGACTGAACTGTTTTTGCGCATCTACCCCCTCCCACCCTAAATTCCCCGACGCTCATTGTATACCCTCCACTAGTACTGCCACCTGCCTTCTGTGAATAGTTATTACATATTGACATCGAACACAGGCGGTAGTCACAATAATGTTATCGGACAGTGTATGATTTACCTGTGCCGTTACATCTGCACAACCAGGAAACCGACTTTGGCGTTTTCGTAGATTTATATGTGGCAGAAGTCTGGCAATTTTAAAAATATCTTCCGCAACTGAATTAGCAGTGTATCCCTAACTGCAGGCCTGTGGGAGCCATTTCCCATTAGACGTAACAACCGCTAGATATTTACGACAAACTTTGCATTGTGAGAAAATATGGTAACAACTACGAGGCACGTCCATCAATAAGTAAGTCAACACACTTTTTTTCTGAAAGAAGGTTGGTTTTATTCAGGATTCCAATACAGCGTTTCATTTCCCATTCTTTTGAGTACCAAACCCTAGTTTTCAACATATTGCGATGGCCTTACGCTGCCTTACGGGGAGGGACTGCGTGCCTGCATGGTATCAATCTGCGGGGTGACTTCGGATACAACTCCTTGCTGCATCAATAACTTCTCCATCATCCTCTTACTGCTCTCCGCGGAGTGCATCCTTCATTGAGCGAAACTGATGGAGGTCTGAAGGTGGGAAACCCGGGTTGTAGCGTGGTTTAGGAAGAACAGTCCAAACAAATTTTGGGAGCTCCTCTCGACTGCAAAGATTTCTATGAGGCTTTGCGTTGTAACGGTGAAGTAGAGGTTCATTTGTATTCTTCCGGTGCCGAACACGCTGAATGAGTTTCTTCAATTTCCTGAGGGTACCACAATGCACACGTTGCATCAAACAGAATAGCCCTTTCACATTCTCAGAAGATCTGCGATATGACGTTACCGTCTGAGAGTCCGACTTTTAAATTCGGAGGAGATATAGTGTGGTGTCACTCCATGGATTGACGTTTTATTTCCGGTTCGACGTGACGCACTCATGTTTCATCGGCCGTCACGATGTTCGAGAAAAAATTACCTCCATCCACCTCGTAACGTGAGACACTTCAGTACATGTGGCCTTCGTTGTTCTTACTGTCCTCTCTTAGGTTGCGACGAACCCAGCAGCAACAACCTTTGAGTAGCCGAATTGGTGGACGAGTGTCTCATCACTACCAACCGAAACGTCCAATTGAGCAGCGAAATGTTTAATTGTGATCCGTCGATCACCTCGAATGAAAGCGGCCCCACGTTCCAACATTTGAGAAATCACAACTGGCAATCGGGAGATTGGACAGGTTGGCGCGACCTTATTGTGATGATGGCACACGCCTCGGGCAACGACTCATCTTGCTTTCGTTCACTGCCAGACCTCCGAAAACATTCTGCAAGCGCCTATGAATATCTGCGATATTCCGAGAAAAATAAAGTGATGCTTTCCCGCTAAAAGAAACTCCATGACAGCCCTCTGCTTGGAACGCATCTCTGTCACAGATGACATTTTGAGGCTACGTATAGCGGCGTCACCTGTCGGAATTTGATGAAACTGTACGGCCTGAACTGTGAATATTCCACGAAGTTACACCACAAATAATGTATTTTTTCAATCCAAACTTGCCGAGAAAAATAAAGTGATGCGTTACGTATTTAACATCCCTCGTAATTTGACTTTTGCTTAGTTTCGTCCAACAAAGTAAGATCTGACTAATATGGAAAATGAGATCTGTCGGTTCAGACACGACACCCACAATTTTGGCTCGATAAATTTGATTTCGGGCCACCATTGAGCGGGAAGTGGTTTCGCCGTGTTTAATATCTTTGATAAATATGTAATTTCCTCGATCTCTCTAAATTAATAAGGATATTTCCGAGGAAGTTTAATCAGTTTCCGCTATTATAGTTATTAAGCTTTCGTACTTGTCTTCAGAATTACACTGGCCTGAAGCCACGAACGACGGGAACACAGAGTATGATCTTCATAATCGGCTCAAGACACACGTTGGCAATAATTAAAATACTCTCCTATCAGAGTTGTGCAGTGAACGTAATAGTAACTACGAGGGCGTGCTGAAAAGTAATGCCTGCAAAGTTTTTATGTGAAAATTCTTACAGCTTTTTAAATAAAACAAATTTTATCAACATCCTTCGCATCTACACATTTTTATCAACTCAGTAATCCTTGTAAACTCACACATTTCTGCCATGGAGAGACCAGTTTGTTGATATAGTCACTGTAGAATATAACGTCATCTCAGATTCCACCGCTCCATCATTGTCGAAGTAAATCCTCGAATGCGATCGTTAGGTTTTGGAAATAGATGGAAATCGAAGGTGGTGAAGTCGGGACTGTGCGCAGGATGGTCGATGACAGCGACCCCAAGTTCTCTATCAAAATCTTTCATTTGCTAACTATGCCTATCAGTAGTTAGTGTCTTCAGTAGTTAGTATCTTTTATTTAGCTGGCAGCATTGGCGCTCGCTGTATTGCAGTAGTTCGAGTAACGAAGACTTGTGAGGTAAGTGATTCATGAAAGGTATAGGTTATTGTTAGTCAGGGCCATTCTTTTGTAGCGATTATTGAAAGTCAGATTGCCTTGCGCAAAAATTTCGTGCGTCAGTTTAGTGTTGATCAGAATAAGTAAAGAGAGAAATGTCTGAGGACGTTCAGTTTTGCTCAGTTGTTTGAAAATCAAATAACGTAAAAGGTTTATCAGCACAGTAATTCACTAATTTTTCTATGGGGACGTTTCATAATACACTCCTGGAAATTGAAATAAGAACACCGTGAATTCATTGTCCCAGGAAGGGGAAACTTTATTGACACATTCCTGGGGTCAGATACATCACATGATCACACTGACAGAACCACAGGCACATAGACACAGGCAACAGAGCATGCACAATGTCGGCACTAGTACAGTGTATATCCACCTTTCGCAGCAATGCAGGCTGCTATTCTCCCCTGGAGACGATCGTAGAGATGCTGGATGTAGTTCTGTGGAACGGCTTGCCATGCCATTTCCACCTGGCGCCTCAGTTGGACCAGCGTTCGCGCTGGACGTGCAGACCGCGTGAGACGACGCTTCATCCAGTCCCAAACATGCTCAATGGGGGACAGATCCGGAGATCTTGCTGGCCCGGGTAGTTGACTTACACCTTCTAGAGCACGTTTGGTGGCACGGGATACATGCGGACGTGCATTGTCCTGTTGGAACAGCAAGTTCCCTTGCCGGTCTAGGAATGGTAGAACGATGGGTTCGATGACGGTTTGGATGTAGCGTGCACTATTCAGTGTCCCCTCGACGATCACCAGTGGTGTACGGCCAGTGTAGGAGATCGCTCCCCACACCATGATGCCGGGTGTTGGCCCTGTGTGCCTCGGTCGTATGCAGTCCTGATTGTGGCGCTCACCTGCACGGCGCCAAACACGCATACGACCATCATTGGCACCAAGGCAGAAGCGACTCTCATCGCTGAAGTCGCGACACCACTGGAGGCGGGCTGCACGATGTTGGGGCGTGAGCGGAAGACGGCCTAACGGTGTGCGGGACCGTAGCCCAGCTTCATGGAGACGGTTGCGAATGGTCCTCGCCGATACCCCAGGAGCAACAGTGTCCCTAATTTGCTGGGAAGTGGCGGTGCGGTCCCCTACGGCACTGCGTAGGATCCTACGGTCTTGGCGTGCATCCGTGCGTCGCTGCGGTCCGGTCCCAGGTCGACGGGCACGTGCACCTTCCGCCGACCACTGGCGACAACATCGATGTACTGTGGAGACCTCACGCCCCACGTGTTGAGCAATTCGGCGGTACGTCCACCCGGCCTCCCGCATGCCCACTATACGCCCTCGCTCAAAGTCCGTCAACTGCACATACGGTTCACGTCCACGCTGTCGCGGCATGCTACCAGTGTTTTTTGACTGCGATGGAGCTCCGTATGCCACGGCAAACTGGCTGACACTGACGGCGGCGGTGCACAAATGCTGCGCAGCTAGCGCCATTCGACGGCCAACAGCGCGGTTCCTGGTGTGTCCGCTGTGCCGTGCGTGTGATCATTGCTTGTACAGCCCTCTCGCAGTGTCTGGAGCAAGTATGGTGGGTCTGACACACCGGTGTCAATGTGTTCTTTTTTCCATTTCCAGGAGTGTATTTTGACTTTGAATTGTTGCATTCCATTCTATAACTTTCGACGTAAATGTAAAGTGATGCTTTAGATTGATATCCGCCTATATCGTAATTAAACTGTTGGATAATTATGTTGTTGCAGTGTCCAGAAATTGATAGCGAACAAACTTGATTTCGCGTCATATACGCCGTTATGTGAGTCCGTAAGCGATGAAGCAGCAGACTGTCCATCGGCAATTTACAAAACTAGGAGGATGGATAATTTTGAAAGGTAAAAGCATAAAGTGTAAGCAGATTCTGTTGACTGGACGTCTAGTGGTATGTTCGCACTTTTATGAAAAGATAAGCGGTCAACAACTGCCCTATGCCTAAGCCATGCAGCAGGTTACTTGATGCAGACAAACTTGGAATAAAATCTACGACACACAGATTTCTTCATTTTTGGTAAGTTATTGTTACCGGCAAAATTAACCTTTAACACGTCTATGTTTTTCCATTTTCAAAACCTCTTATTTCGGTATTTGTCTCTCGTGTTTATTAGAACTGTGTTTTCTTCATCAGTAATTAATATTATCTATATAGCCCGAAATATACAAATTTGTATGCCTTCAAGCAGTGTAGACGTATATTTTCTGTTGTATGTGTGCTTTCCTCACTGAGATAAATACTTATGGACAATCAAAGGAACAGACAGTTGGAGGAAGGCGGGAGAGTCAGCAGAAAGAAACTATTGCTTTGCGATTATACTAGCATCAGATGTATGGAATGACAAACTGAGCGACTCAGTACTAACTGTTAGTTAATAAGGTATAGGAATGTGGTATAAAATTTTTTGATTCCAGCAGATGAAAATTGTTGAGATTCTGCAAGCATTTTATGAGCACAGAGGAGCAAATGTATGAGCTGCAAATGATGGAAGAATGTGGCTTTTTACGGAACTATGATGTGAAATGACTAATTGCTAAACAGTTCTTTTGCGAAGGTATTACACAACTATTTGCTCTATGTGTTTTTCTGTTTAGTAAAGGATCGCTCCACAATATTTATATAGAGGGTGCAACGACCAAATGTTGTAAATCGGCGTCACAGAATAAATTGAAACTATTAATCCTACCTAAATATCCCATAATGTTGCTGCGAAATTATTTTTAATTTTCAAAAGCTATTTAATTCAAGCCAGTCTGCCGCGCAAGAGCGCCAATAATAATTTTAATACACACTGAGATAAGAAAAAGAATGGCACCACGCCAAATCACAATTAGTGAAGGCAGAGACTGCAGCATCATCCGCCTCCTGGTACAAAATGAGAGACTTTTCTTTGCGCGTATCAATGGGCACCGAGAAACACTGACAGCAAAAATGAACAAAATAAACTGTCACATGAACATTAAAAGAACCAACATACGGTTTAATGACATCCTCTTATGTAGGAATAAAATCAGAAGCATACTTGCAGGCAAAATTAAATAGAGTGTTGTTAAGATTTTTCTGAAGAACGGGTGTTTAATTAGAAACAATTAGAATCAATAACTGGCACGATACCTCATAGCTAACTACACGTTGAAAAATATAATGTTGTGGAGGAGGTAACTAACTATTTAATTAATGGCATGCTATATTAAAGTTTCAGTTACCCAATATTATAATTGGTTTTTTATTTCACAGGTGTCGGTGTCTTGTATTTGAATGTTTAATGTTTACATATGCGTTGTGAATGCATTTTTGTTGTAGAAGTTAAAATAAATAGCGGGAAGATATTAAAATCTATATATAAAGGGCAGTACCCCGACTTACTGACTACCGACCCATCATCGTCCAGCCGAAACCGCTACAGACAGAAACTTGAAATTTGTAGAGTTTGTTCTCATATACTGCAAGCGTCGTTTAAGAAAGGATTTTTTGAGATTACATCCCTAAGGAACTAAAATAGTGGATGATATGGTTTTTGCAAACAAGTAGCTATTACGGCAATTTTGAAAACAGAACCACCTAAATTATTATTTTGTTTTTCGTTTAGAAATACAAACAAACACATATTAAAGATGTTTTTGCAAGTTATATCCATAATGGAGTGAAATAGGGGGTAAAATATATGAAAATATTTCATTGTGAAAGCATGTTTGAAGCATGTTTTCTAAGAAAATTGGTATGTGACTTCTCGGTTTGAAAGAAAAAAATTGTTGTTGGGAGTGTTTTTGGAAATTCAGAACCGTAAGGGAGTGAAACAGGGGATGAAAAGTTTTATGAAATTATTTCATTTTGAAAACAATTTCAAAGCTAAATCTACGAAAATTTACATTTGGCTACTCTGTTACAAATAAAAAGAAAATGTGTTTCACTGTCTGTGAAAATTCAGTCCCTTAGAAGGTGAAAAAGAGGGTGAAAAGTCTTACAAAAATATTTCGATATAGGCATTAAAAACATTTTAAAGGTAAATTTGCGGAAATTTATATTTCATTTCTCAGACATAAAGACATAGATATTAAGTGGAATATCAGCAAAGGAAGGCAAGAGTCATGATTAACAGAAACCTTGGATCCCAGCTATCAGAATCGCTTTTTCGTCGGAATTCCCTTCGGAAAAGCCCATGTCACTATGGTCTTAATTAGCGTGAAAAGTTTAGAAGGACTTGCAACTTGCGAACAAAATAAAAATATAAAAATTTGATCGCAGAGACAAAAAAAAAAAAAAAAAAAGAAAAATCTGTGCAGACGGGCGAAGCAACGGGCGCAAAGCCAGTACAAAACAAAGAGAAGTAAATGAATATCATTTTATACTTTTGGTTCAAATGGTTCTGAGAACTATGGGACTTAACTTCTAAGGTCATCAGTCGCCTAGAACTTAGAACCACTTAAACCTAACTAATCTAAGGACATCACACACATCCATGCCCGAGGCAGGATTCGAACCTGCGACCGTAGCGGTCGCGCGGCTCCGGACTGTAACGCCTAGAACCGCTCGGCCACTCCGGCCGGCATTTTATTCTTTTCATCACATACATCTGTTCTATTAATTATTGGACAAATACTTCTATTAATTCTAGAATCAGCAGTAGCAATAATTCAAGCTTACGTTTTCTCAATTCTAAGAACTTTATATTCAAAATATTCAGAGTCGCCAGGCGTGTCGTTAACTATATATAGCATTGCTGGTGAATTGACCTGTGGCGACACCTCCCTTCCTCGCTGCATGACGCCATGTATTCTACAAGAGCTGCATTTCCTGTGTTCCTATTCTGTCGCTCATTGCACCTGGTGGTCAGATTAGCAAACTAAATCTATACAGTTATATAGTCGGCTTTAAAGGTACATTTGATAAGCTGAGATTCTCAACTGTTCAGTTTGGCATTGATCTACAAATCTTTCTCTTCCTCCCACCACCTTCCCCCTCACCCACGTCTGGCATTCCCCACGCTACACAGCATTACATCATTGTATGGAACATCCAGCTCTAAGTTCAAACGAACACACGAGGACACGAGGACACCATATCGGAGTTGCATTCTACGACATCGCTACCCCATTTGGGATAACGACAGGTATATCAAAAGTCACTGTCTGTTTTGTAGTTAATATCGATTTCTATGTTGTAATTCGATCTTCATACACTGTCGGAAAAGAATGGTACACCTCGAAAGACGACAGATTTTAATCCGACGACGGGATATGCCACCTGGGGGATAGTAGATGTACTGATAGTGGTGTCAAAGTCGTCGGCCAACAGACAGCGTAGAGGCAGAGATAAAAGAGCGCCATCTGTGTGTACACTTTAGAAGGGAATTCTTAGAGACAGAAGGCCCAATGTGATACAGACGTGTGAAGCAAGCAGTCAACCAGACCACGGAGACGCACTCGAGGCTCTTGGAGCTAACCGAGCGGGTTTGAAAGGGGTCAAATTCCGGCCTTCCGAGTGGCGGGATGGTCCTTTCAGAGAATTGACACACAAGATAGACGTTCTATGTCAGTTGTGCAACGACGGTGGTATCACGTGGACATTGTAACACCAATAGACGAGGTTCTGGACGTCCACGCAGCACAGACGCCCGCCAGGAACGTCGTATTGTAAGGACAGCAATCAGCAATGGCAGAGGGTACACCCACCACACTACAGATAAGAGGCCTTCTGAGTACAGATGTGCCAACACGAACTGTTGCGAAAAGGTTATTAGCAGTGGGACAAAGGGCAGGCACACGTCTAGCCCATCTTCTAGTCACGCAACAGCGTCGACGTGCACGGCACGACTGTTGCCGTTAGGGGATCACTTGGAAGGCAAAAAAAAAAAGTCTTGTGTCTAGGGCCTGCCGTCGGGTAGACCGTTCGCCGGGTGCAAGTCTTTCCATCTGACACTACTTCAGCGACTTGCGCGTCAATGGGGATGAAATTATGATGATTAGGGCAACACAACACTCAGTCCCTGAGCGGAGAAAATGTCCAACCCAGCCGGGAAACGAACTCGGGCCCGTAGGATTGACAGTCTGTCGCGCTGACCACTCAGCAGCCGGGTGCGGACACTTATAAAATGGAATGGCAGATAGTGGTCTTCGGCGTTAAAAGCATATTGCACTTACAGCTTTGACCTGGTAAGCGCTGTCTCGTAGATTACATTCGTCCAAGACGCACTGGCCTCACCCCAAGGGATATGGTCTGAGGTGCGAGAAGCTACAACTCTCGTTCACGTTTGTTGTTTTTGGTGGGGAAGGTAACTAGCGCTCAGTATGTGAAGAATGGTGTTAGGCCCGCTCTTTTGCTATTCTTGCAACAGGAACGTGATACGTTGTTGCATCAGGATAATACTCGCCCACATACTGTTCGTGAAGAGAAATGACTAGTGTGACTTGTCAGTCAACAACTCTTACAGAACAACGTGAACAAGTTGAGCAGGCGTGGCATAACGTACCGCCATCTGTACGATCGACTGGATGCCAGAGTCAGCAGCTGCATTGCTGCCAATGGAGGCTACACCACGAAATAACATGGGTGTTTCATCATGGGTCACAATCTAGTACTTCAGAACCAATTGTGCTGTTGGTCTGTAAATGTAATCATTCTGTACTCCCTATGCATTGTTGCGGCAATAAATCTTGAGTGAATTGGATATCTCTAAATGTTGGTACAACATTATTTTCCTAAACCGTTGTAAAGAATTCAACAGAACTCGTACAAGTAAGATTTACTACTTATTATCTGCAAAGATAATTGTGGTAAGTGCCAGCTAGCTCCCACAGGACTGAAGGTGAAAAATTGTTGGCAAAGCGTGACTTCTATGTGGCCTGCGTGACTGGTGTGTTGAAGTACTATCACAATGCATACCATTGGGTATGGAAGTGGATGGGCACAGCTCAGACCAGAGATGGTGAAGAGGAGATGGATAGTGAGATGGGAGAGAATGAGATGGGCAGAAGGAAGGGTAGGTGGAAATGAACAGGTAACTATGGAAAAGAAAAGAGAGAGAGAGAGAGAGAGAGAGAGAGAGAGTGAAATGGGAAGTGAAGAGAAAAGATGAGTGACGAGGAGACTGACTGATGGGAGGATGAGCTCGACAGAGAAGGGGAGGAGATGACAGATAGGGGGAAGAGGGGATGGACAGACAGAGAGGGGAGAAGCAAACTGGCAGAGAGTGTGGGGAGAAGAATGAGAGAGTGGGGGGGGGTGGAGGAGGTGGAGAGGGGGGTGGAGGAGGTGGTGAGGGGGAGCAGGAATGGAGAAAGGGATGGGGAAGAAGGTGACGGACAGGGAGAGGGTAAGGAGGACATGCACAGAAAGAGAGTGGGGAGGAGAAGATGAACACAGATTTGTGAGGAGGAGATGGAATAGGGGAGGGAGGAGGACAACATGGACGGAGAGAGAGGGGAAGAGACTGTGTGAGCAGTGTATGTGTCATACAGGCATATGGGCAAAGCCACAGAGGAAAGGCAAGTTATTGATAAGCTTGCCAACTTGGTTCATCACTGTTTCTATGGACAGCAAGAAAGTTGAACAGTAGTTCCTTGGTTTCCCGATTCCTATCCGTTCTTGAACTGATATCACGAATATGGAGTGACTTTCTACAAAGTTTAAAATCCGGCTCCATGTATGAGTTACTTCCAACTAGTGTGTCTAAGGAACCACTATATTGCTGTTCCTTCCCCATGATGAAGTAAGTGCTACTCATAACGCTATCCGCATGTTGGTTAACTATGTGAGAAGTGATAACGTTTGGTTAAGTGAATATAGGAGCAAATGTAGAGTACTATATACCGCGAATTCTCCGGTAATGGAATATGTCTTCCAAATCATGTCGTCATTCTGTTTAAAGGACTCGCTGTGTTGTGCAACAAAAGAAAGTAATAATTTATTTAATATCGTAAGGCACGTGAGAGAACATGAACATTATCTTGGCACGATGATCAAAATGAAAGATTTATAGCAGTCACATTAAAAGAGAAGTACACACTATTTTCGTTGCGAATTTACAAACAATCAAAAGAAAATAACTAGAGGTGCAATAGGAATATTCTTTGGCCACGACTGGGGCGATGTAAAAACGGCTTAATACACTACCTGACCAGAAGTATCCCGACATCACTACGTAATGAGGAACCCACCATTAGGCGTGACGAGAGGCGAACCCATCAGTATAAAACGACGCAGTGACTACAGTGTTGTTAGTAGAGAAGCAGTAAGGCAGGATGGGTCGGCCAGGAGACTTCGAAAGTGTTCGTTGGATGTCAACTGAATACTAAATCTATCAGGGACATTTCAGCCTTCTAAAGTTGCCCAAGCCGTCTGTTGGTAATGTGATTCTGCAGGGGATAATCGTAGTCTAGACACTGATGGAGACCACCGTCGACCATTGCGAAGTGTGGTTGTAAAAATCTCATGAAACCAGTGGAAGGAAACACTCGTTATTTCCTAAGTGCTACAAGCAGTCCTACTAGTCCACTGACTGCGCTCATCAGAATCCAATCATTCCTGCACTCATTGCTAAGTGGCGCATCGGATGGTGCATAGAGAGGCGACACTGGACGGTGGGTGACTGGAAACGAGTGATCTGGAGCCACGAATCCCACTGCACTCTGTGTCAGTCCAGAGGAAGTGTTTGGATTTGGCGAATGCCCAGGGAACGTCACCTGCCGTCATGTGTGGCGCCAACAATAAAGTAATCTTCATCAGTATATGTTTAGATACTTTTGAACAGATAGCGTATATTAAGCGGTGTCCAATAACAACCGACCTTTGGAGGAACACGAAACGTCTGCTCATGTAGTGAGGAAGCCCAGCCGAAAGTCCGGAATGACGTTCAAAAGCATCAGACCACTGCCTCTGAGTAATTTCTTCATGCATCAAAGTATATTCTTTCATTGTAGTTCCTAGTTGATATACCAAATAACTTTATGGGATTGTGCGTCGTACTGGGTGACTGAAAATTTAATGACACTTTTACTGTCTGGTCATATGTTCTGTTGTCTGTTAGTAGGTATTTTTGAATTCAAGTATCACAACAGAGGGGATCGGAGCGTGGAATGTCAGATCCCTTAATCGGGAAGGTACGTTCGAAAATTTAAAAATGGAAATGGATAGGTTGAAGTTAGATATAGTGGGAATTAGTGAAGTTCGGTGGCAGGAGGAACAAGACATTTGGTCAGGTGAATACACAGTTATAAATAGAAAATCAAATAAGGGTAATGGAGGGGTAGGTTTAAAAATGAATAAAAAAATAGGGGTGCGGGTAAGCTACTACAAACAGCATAAAAAAGCACTCCGTCTTCAGGCCACAAGTGGCCCATCGGGACCATCCGACCGCCGTGTCATCCTCGGTCGAGGATGCAGATAGGAGGGGCGTGTGGTCAGCACACCCCTCTCCCGGTCGTTATGATAGTTTTCTTTGACCAAAGCCGCTACCATTCGGTCGAGTAGCTCCTCAATTGGCATCACGAGGCTGAGGGAACCCCGAAAAATGGCAACAGCGCATGGCGACTGGATGGTCAACCATCCAAGTGCCGGCCACGCCCGACAACGCTTAACTTCGGTGATCGCACGGGAACCGGTGTATCCACTGTGGCAAGGCCGTTGCCACAATCAACATAGTGAACACATTATTGTGGCCAAGATAGACACGAAGCCCATGCCTACTACAGTAGTACAAGTTTATATGCCACCTAGGTCTGCAGATGATGAAGAAATTGATGAAATGTATGATGAGATAAAAGAAATTATTCAGGTAGTGAAGGGAGACGAAAATTTAATAGTCATGGGTGACTGGAATTCGAGAGTAGGAAAAGGGAGAGAAGGAAACATAGTGGGTGAATATGGATTGGGGGAGAGCAATGAAAGAGGAAGCCATCTGGTAGAATTTTGCACAGAGAATAACTTAATAATAGCTAACACTTGGTTCAAGAATCATAAAAGAAGGTTGTATACATGGAAGAATCCTGGAGATACTAGAACGTATCAGATAGATTATATAATGGTGAGGCAGAGATTTGGGAACCAGGTTTTAAATTGTAAGACATTTCCAGGGGCAGATGTGGACTCTGACCGCAATCTATTGGTTATGAACTGTAGATTAAAACTGAAGAAACTGCAAAAAGGTGGGAATTTAAGGAGATGGGACCTGGATAAACTGACTAAACCAGAGATTGTACAGAGTTTCCGGGAGAGCATAAGGGAACAATTGACAGGAATGGGGGAAAGAAATACAGTAGAAGAAGAATGGGTAGCTCTGAGGTATGTAGTGAAGGCAGCAGAGGATCAAGTAGGTAAAAAGACAAGGGCTAGTAGAAGTCCTTGGGTGAAAGAAGAAATATTGAATTTAATTGATGAAAGGAGGAAATATAAAAACGCAGTAAGAGAACCACGCAAAAAGGAATACAAACGTCTCAAGAATGAGTTCGACAGGAAGTGCAAAATGGCTAAGCAGGGATGGCTAGAGGACGAATGTAAGGATATAGAAGCTTATCCCACTAGGGGTAAGATAGATACTGCCTACAGGAAAATTAAAGAGACCTTTGGAGAAAAGAGAGCCACTTGTATGAATATCAAGTGCTCAGATGGAAACCCAGTTCTAAGCAAAGAAGGGAAAGTAGAAAGGTGGAAAGAGTATATAGAGGGTCTATACAAGGGCGATGTACTTGAGGACAATATTATGGAAATGGAAGACGATGTAGATGAAGATGAAATGGGAGATACGATACTGCGTGAAGAGTTTGAAAGTGCACTGAAAGACCTGAGTCGAAACAACGCCCCAGGAGTAGACAACATTCCATAGGAACTATTGACGGCCTTGGGAGAGCCAGTCCTGACAAAACTCTACCATCTGGTGAGCAAGATGTATGAGACAGGTGAAATACCCTCAGACTTCAAGAAGAATATAATAATTCCAATCCCAAAGAAAGCAGGTGTCGACAGATGTGAAAATTACCAAACTATCAGTTTAATAAGTCACAGCTGCAAAATACTAACGCGAATTCTTTACAGGCGAATGGAAAAACTGGTAGAAGCCGACCTCGACGAAGATCAGTTTGGATTCCGTAGAAATGTTGTAACACGTGAGGCAATACTGACCCTACGACTTATCTTAGAAAATAGATCAAGGAAAGGTAAACCTACATTTCTAGCATTTGTAGACGTATAGAAAGCTTTTGACAATGTTGACTGGAATACTCTTTCAAATTCTAAAGATGGCAGGGGTAAAATACAGGGAGCGAAAGGCTATTTAAAATTTGAACAGAAACCAGATAGCCGTTATAAGAGTCGAGGGGCATGAAAGGGAAGCAGCGGTTGGGAAGGGAGTGAGACAGGGTCGTAGCCTCTCCCCGATGTTATTCAATCTGTATATTGAGCAAGCAGTAAAGGAAACAAAAGAAAAATTCGGAGTAGGTATTTAAGTCCATGGAGAAGAAATAGTTGAGGTTAGCCGATGACATTGTAATTCTCTAAGAGACAGCAAAGGACTTGGAAGAGCAGTTGAACGGAATGGACAGTGTCTTGAAAGGAGGATATAAGATGAACATCAACAAAAGCAAAACGAGGATAATGGAATGTAGTCGAATTAGGTCCGGTGATGCTGAGGGAATTAGATTAGGAAATGAGACACTTAAAGTAGTAAAGGAGTTTTGCTATTTGGGGAGCAAAGTAACTGATGATGGTCGAAGTAGAGAGGATATAAAATGTAGACTGGCAATGACAAGGAAAGCGTTTCTGAAGATGAGAAATTTGTTAACATCGAGTATAGATTTAATTGTCAGGAAGTCGTTTCTGAAAGTATTTGTATGGAGTGTAGCCATATATGGAAGTGAAACATGGACGATAAATAGTTTTGACAAGAAGAGAATAGAAGCTTTCGAAATGTGGTGCTACAGAAGAATGCTGAAGATTAGATGGGTAGATCACATAACTAATGAGGAGGTATTGAACAGAAATGGGAGGACGAGTTTATGGCACAACTTGACAAGAAGGGACCGGTTGGTAGGACATGTTCTGAGGCATCAAGGGATCACAAATTTAGCATTGGGGGGCAGCGTGGAAGGTAAAACTCGTAGAGGGAGACCAAGAGATGAATTCACTGAGCAGATTCAGAAGGATGTTGGTTGCAGTAAGTACTGGGAGATGAAGAAGCTTGCACAGGATAGAGTAGCATGGAGAGCTGCATCATACCAGTGTCACGACTGAAGACATTAACAACAACAACAACAACAACAACAACATCACATAGCTAGTAAAACTTTATTCCACTTCGATCAAGTTTACCTTTATGCAAAATAAAATGTTTGTCAAAAACTGTTTTATGTGAAAGGAAGAAAATGAATAATGCCTAGGCCTCAGTAATAATATTTTCTTAATTTTAAAACCTGCGGATAAGTGTTGACACATTTGCTTGACTGGTGTTAATGGGATTATACACAGGGCTGTTACAAGTGATTCATTCGTTTTCAAAGCCTTGTATTTTAAAAGATACTATATGTACAATAATGACTGACCCATGATCAGAACGGTAAACTAACCAAGTTAGCGTTTACCAAGGAAAATGTTCCGTAAACATCCCTAAGGTCCCACGACACACGTCCAAGCGGTACTTAAAGTTCGTTCCATAACCGATGCAGAAACATCCTATCAGTGGTTGTCACAGTAGCGTTGGTGCGTTCACTGAACTGCTCCAATATTCTTGGTAGTGGGAGTACGTACACACTGTCCTTAATGTACACTCAAAGGAAAAGGTAACAAAGCATTAGGTGAGGAGAAAATTGCGGCAAGGGAATAGCCCCGTATCATCTCCACCATTACGCGCAATCCAGAGCTGCAGTAGTTCGTCGTTCAGCTAGCGTCAAACCTCGATGCTCCAAGGAGAGGTGCCGCTTCTTGTAGGAAGAAAAAGCTTCCAGAATCATCAGACGATCGAGGAAACAACCACAACTACACTATATGAAGTTAAGAGGTACCCGTCACAGTCTTCTCACAGAGAAAGAACATGCCATACATAATCGTCTGTGACTTTTCACAGAAAACATTAAGCTCTGGCGAATTTCGTTCATGTACGACAATTTTATGGTCATTTTCAGTGCCCCACAGTCTCACAATGGTGCAATTAACCTTTCCTGGTAAGTGGAAGTTTGCTTTCACCACTCAATATGGCTGGAAGAGGAATGTTCATCTTAGTATTCTTCCTGCTTTGTGATACAAAATTAAAGGCACTGGCCGTAGTCTTTCGGTTACAACTGCTGCAGGAGCTGTAGACGATATTGTGGTCGAAAGATCTTCCACAAAGTTTGGTATTGTATTGCAAGTTCGTATTCGTCGATAATCTGTGTTATAATGACATGATATGGGTAATATTCGCACTTATATGTAATATTCGCACTTATATGTAATATTTCCACTGACTTCTGAAACTATGTGGTAAGGCCTGTCTTATGTTTGGTGCCAAGAACCGTTTTTAGTGGCCATTATTGTTTCGGGAGGTGTAATCGAGAGATGTATGTATGTCAAAAGAGCCTTTTCATTTATGTTCCGTGTAAGTTCTGTGTTTATTCTATGAATTGCTAAGCATTTTATGAGGAACATAATAAGGCTAAGCCAATTGGTATTGTGGTGAATTAATATTTCTGTGTAAATGGAAAACGGTTTACAAATATCTTTGATAATTGACATTGTACGTGGTTTGTTCATGTGTTAGTTGGTGAGTATTCATGCGTTAGTTATACTTGTACATGTAATGCTTTGGACAACATAGAGCTTTGAAAGCGAATGAATCACTTGCAGAAGCTTAACGGCTGCGAGTAGGTAGAAGTCTGGCTGAGAACAGTGAAAATGGACAACGCCTATGAAAGATAACAATGTGAATCGAGTAGATCTTGACGTCCGAAAAACTTTTGTGTCGGCACCACTTCAGCGCTTATTAAGTAAAATACCATCAAAGGGGGGCTATCAAACGAAATACATGATTGGACGGAATATTTTGGTAGAGAAGACGCAATATGTTATCTTTGATGAACCTTCATCCATAGACGTAGAAATAAAATCACGCGTCCTGATTGGAAGTGTACTGACAACCTTGCTACAACTGTTGTATATTGATGACCTAATAAGCCCACTTCATTTCGATAAAAGAATCGTTCCGATGATCTATGTGACTAACTTAATAGTAACCACAGACTTTTGCAGATGTTGCGTCTATCAGCAGTGGAGTACCATCGGAAAGTAAACTACACACATATATAGTACCGCCTTTATGGGGTTTAAAACTGGTGCAAGGATTATGAACAAATGTTCAGTAGTTTCGAATCGTGCACTTCACAAAATCTTAACACCTACTTTTCTAGGAAATTAGCGCGTTACATTTAGATTCAGTTACGTCATAAAAATGCGTAGGTGCAACTGTTTATGGGGGTATGAAATAGAATGCTCATACAGACGCAACTTTAGTAAATCAGGTGAGTCTTCACTGTTAGGCTATTGGGGAAATGCATTGAGTCAACAAACGACATAACTCTACGCTCCGGCCGGCCGGAGTGGCCGTGCGGTTCTAGGCGCAGAAGTCTGGAGCCGAGCGACCGCTACGGTCGCAGGTTCGAATCCTGCCTCGGGCATGGATGTGTGTGATGTCCTTAGGTTAGTTAGGTTTCAGTAGTTCTAAGTTCTAGGGGACTGATGACCTCAGATGTTAGGTCATATAGTGCTCAGAGCCATTTAAACAATTTTTTTCTACGCTCCGGCGACCCATCCTAGAATATGGTTCAAGTATATGTGACCCAAGTCATATTGGCCCAGCTGGGGACGTCGAAACTATGCTAAGAGGGGCAACAGGAATGATCCCTATTTCGTTACACTTACGGGAGAGTGTGGGGGAAATAAAAAAAAACCTGAATAGGCAGATGCCTGGAGAAGAACACGAACTATTTCACGGAAGACTGTGTCAAGAATTTTATGAATATGTTAAGCGACGAATCGTGAATACACGCACAGATACGAACGGTAAAGACAGTACTATACTAATTACAGAACTCAGCAGAGACATTTAACGTATCATTCTTACCCGCGAATGAAACGGGAAGAAACTCTAACACTTGGTGAAAAGGTTCAAATGGCTCTGAGCACTATATGACTTAACATCTGAGGTCATCAGTCACCTAGAATTTAGAACTACTGAAACCTAACTAACCTAAGGACACCACAAACATCCATGCCCGAGGCAGGATTCGAACCTGCGACCGTAGCGGTCGCGCGGTTCCAGACTAAAGTGTCTAGAACCGCTCGACCACACCGGCCGGCTAACACTTCGTGAAATGCCATGTGCTTCACAGTAATCTGCTAGGTAGGAGTAGATGTAGTGGTCCAGTATGACATGAAGCTTATATTACTTGCAACTAACGTACCCACACTCCTGGCACGCGTTATAGGATAATTATGAGAAACCGGTCATTCTTGTAATAAAAGGGAACATTTTATTGCATCCGTGGTGCACTGCTGGCTTCCCTTGTCTATCAGAATATCTCAGAAATATTTATTTCCAAGTCAGAAGTCCCCAAAAATTAGCGTTCGTTTGGTTACAGCGCGAGACAGCTCTTCCTTATTTGTGTAGCAAATATGGGAAGCTATATAGTGAGCACTACCATGCAGTGTGTAATACAGATAGATCGCAGTCCAGATACTGATCGCAGGCCACCGAAAGCCTAAATTGCTCATTCCCGTGTCTGTTCGGTGGCCTAAGTAACATCAATTCATACGATTCGGATCACAGCTGAACTGCCAGGGTGTGCAGCGCGTTCCACTCAGAAGACAACATCGGTGCTCGCGGAGTGCTCTTCACGGGACATTGACCAGCAAATGGGACGAGCGCTTGGTAGAAGACGGCAAACTCCCTCGCTGAACTAGCAGCCCGATTCAAAGGTCGATACAGCACTTCCCTACGTAGCTCCACGTTGTTCGTCGGTACTTCAGAGCCATTTTGACGTAAAATGTTGCCATTTCTATTTTATGTGTCCTATAAACGCTCTGCGAGTATGTGCGACACAAGAGCTCTTTGGTGGATGTTACACGGTTTCTACAGCTGGCAGATTGATTGTAAATGGTAGCTGTAACGTAGCAATAAACTTTGGGTGGCTTTTATTTTTCCTTTCTGCACAGCGTAAGTGTAGCGCGGTCTTCCGATTACTTGACTATCTCCGGTTTATTACAAGAAGACCATTGTGCTTAGAGCATTTAGTGACAGTAATTTTTAGTAAGTGCCACTACGCTGAAGTGGGACTTCCATGCTACAAAAGAATATCGTACGCATTATCGCTCACTAGTGCTGCAACGTATCTCACATGTCATTCTGACGTCGTTAACATTGAATCTGTATGTGCTCTGTTGAATGTGCTACATTTTGCTACAACTATTTTCAGTCAATGCTCGCATATGCGCTTTGTTATTACTGCCGGTTTTGGCGTTAGCATTCTCCACCTATGTCAGAGTGCTTATTAAATAAAGCTAAAAGTTAGAAAGGCATCACAACAAACATAATCAACTACAAATCATACCGGCGGAGGTTCGAGTCCTCCCTCGGGCATGGGTGTGTGTGTGTGTGTGTGTGTGTGTGTGTGTGTGTGTGTGTGTGTGTCAGTGTGAGTGTGTGTGTGTGTGTGTGTGTCAGTGTGAGTGTGTGTGTGTGAGTGTGTGTCAGTGTGAGTGTCAGTGTGAGTGTGTGTGTGAGTGTGTGTGTGTGTGTGAGTGTGTGTGTGAGTGTGTGTGTGAGTGTGTGTGTGAGTGTGTGTGTGAGTGTGTGTGTGAGTGTGTGTGTGAGTGTGTGTGTGAGTGTGTGTGTGAGTGTGTGTGTGAGTGTGTGTGTGAGTGTGTGTCAGTGTGAGTGTGTGTGTCCTTAGGATACTTTAAGTAGTGTGTAAGCTTAGGGACTGATGATCTTATCAGTTAAGTCCCATAAGGTTTCACACCCATTTGAACTACAAATCACAGTTTACAGCCTCTCTGACTAGATAAATTTTGCCAACATACCAATTTTCTCCCGTTTATCAATTGTTTCCCGATCCTCTGTAAAAAATGTATCCTGTCATACGTTGCTCTTTGCAGCTTGTGCAAGTCAAAATTTAGAATTACTGCAGATGGAGGGTATCGACATCTCTATATAACCATACGTAGACAAGAGAGGTCGTATGGTTCTTAGTATCTGGTATACTCAATAATATAATTTTAAAGTAAACAGTTACTTAAAAACCCACGAGTTTATATTGAAGATTGAATTAAACATTCTGTTAATCTTTACAACAATAAATGTCATTCATGGCCGCCATCTTGAAATCCGAGATTTTGGATTCAAGTCATTTTTTTTTAAATGGGAAGGGGGAGTGTATGACATCAAATAACACTCGCTTGAGCTCTGGAATTTAGTGGTGTAATTTGTTTTTGTCCATCTTGTACAGTTTAGAGGTTATTAATGTTCAAAGTTGGGAAATTACCTTCATACCGACTGCTACACACATGTTTTAGATCACCAGGAACAAAGAGAGACACGAGTCAGTATCAAGGTAACTATGAACATTAATAACTTCTAAACTGTAAAAGACAGACAAAAACAAATTACACAACGCAATTCCAGGGCTCAAGCGAGTGTTATTTGATGTGTCATACACCTCCCTTCCCATTTAAAAACATGACTTGAATCCAAAATGGCCGATTTCAAGATGGCGGCCATGAACGACATTCACTCCAAAAGTTGTGGCCCAACGTCAAACCTAGGTTCACATCATCACATTTTAATTTTCCCTTTAATCTTCCAACTTATGAAGGTGTCCAAGGACATTTGACTCGCCCCGTTATATTGTCACAATTACACATCCTAATTTGTTCTTATTTAAACAAAGGAAACGCTAGCCGAAACCACGTCTCGTGTCAAGATTTGCTTGTACATACATGGCAAATGATTCATATTCATTATCGACTTAAAAGTAAATAGAGTGGACATTGTTACGGACTGTGCTGCCTTCTCCTTTAAGACGGCTTAATCTCTGCTGGGGACGCTTTCAGTGAGGTGTCGGAATGTCTGTGGAGCAGAAGCAGCCCGATCTTCGTCAAGAGCCGGCACCTGAGAAGGACCCAGGAGTCTGGAGCGAACAGTTCAAAACACATCTCAAAGATGTTGCACTGGGCTCGGGTTGCGACTCCGGGTAGTCCAGTCCACTTCAGTGATGTTATTGTTCACAAAACATTGTCTCAGATTTATGTCAGTGTACGTAGTAATGCCGTTACAAACATCATTGTCTCCAGTCCCTTCCCCTGTTGCGAACAGTATACAGTGCTTGAAAATGACTGTAAGTTTTCTCTTTATCACATGATAAAATAAACTGAAGTACACTACTAGCCATTAAAATTGCCACACAAAGAAGAAACGCAGATGATAAACGGGTATTCATTGGGCAAAATATTACACTAGAACTGACATGTGATTACATTTTCACGCAATTTGGGTGCATAGACCATGAGAAATCAGTACCCAGAAAACCACGTCTGGCCGTAATAACGGCAAACAGAGTTTGGATGGAGTGTACAGATACAGCTGCCCATGCAGCTTCAACACGATACCACAGTTCATCAAGAGTAGTGACTGGCGTATTGTGACGAGCCAGTTGCTCGGCCACCATTCACCAGACGTTTTCAATTGGTGAGATATCTGGAGAATGTGCTGGCCAGGGCAGCAGTCAAACATTTTCTGTATCCAGAAAGGCCCGTACAGGACCTGCAACATGAGGTCGTGCATTATCCTGCTGAAATGTAGGGTTTCGCAGGGATCGAATGAAGGCCAGAACCACTGGTCGTAACACATCCGAAATGTAACGTCCACTGTTCAAAGCGCCGTCAATGCGAACAACGGGTGACCAAGACGTGTAACCAATGGCACCCCATACCATCACGCCGGGTGATACGCCAGTATGGCGATGACGAATACACGCTTCCAATCTGCGTTCACCGCGATGTCGCCAAAAACGAATGCGAACATCATGATGCTGTAAACAAAACGTGGATTCATCCGAAAAATGACGTTTTGCCATTCTTGCACCCAAGTTCGTCGTTGAGTACACCATCGCTGGAGCTCCTGTCTGTGATGTAGCGTCAAGGGTAACCGCAGCCGTGGTCTCTTCCAAACATCCCCATCTGTTGACACAGGGATCGAGACGTGGCTCCACGATCCGTTACAGCATGCGGATAAGATGCCTGTCATCTCGACTGCTAGTGATACGAGGCCGTTGGGATCCAGCACGGCGTTCCGTATTACCCTCCTGAACCCACCGATTCCATACTCTGCTAACAGTCACTGGATCCCGACCAACGCGAGCAGCAATGTCGCGATACGACAAACCCCAATGGCGATAGGCTACAATCCGACCTTTATCAAAGTCGGAAACGTGATGGTAAGCATTTCTCCTCCTTACACGAGGCATCACAACAACGTTTCACCAAGCAACGCCGGTCAACTGCTGTTTGTGTATGAGAAATTGGAAACTTTCCTCATGTCAGCACGTTGTAGGTGTCGCCACCGGCGCCAACCTTGTGCGAATGCTCTGAAAAGCTAATCATTTGCATATCGCAGCATCTTCTTCCTGTCGGTTAAATTTCGTGTCTGTAGCACGTCATGTTCGTGGTGTAGCGATTTTAATGGCCAGTAGTGTAGTATATCAGATGCCTCCATATAAAGACCACGTCAGTAGTGTTGCTGAAGACACTAGTTGGCAAGCTGATAACGGTACGAGTAGCTATAAATAATTTAAAAAGTTGTTAATAAATATAAGAGTGGATACTGAAATGATTAAGATATGTAGTTGCTTAGGGATTAAACCTTGTGACACACCAGGTTGAACAGCCCACATAGAATGTGGTGAATATTAAGTCAGATCTGCCACAGTGTAATTTTTTTGCGATATGTTAAATACTGTTAAACAGGTACGTCGTTCCATCGGAAAGAAACTACAGTTACTTCCATATTACATACAGCAAAACAAGCACCACCTTACGTGAAATCTTTGGCTAGAAACCTCGTTTCCTTATGTTGAACCATTTGTGAAACAGATGGGTGCTACTATCACATGATACATGCTGCGCCTGGGTAGAACACTGGACGCATTGCGTGCTACCTTCCCGTAGATGGAAAAGCCAAAACCTCAAGAACGTTGATATATGTCGCTATGTTATCTACATTTCATACACAGAATTAGATGAACTAAAGTGAGCCATACGCAAAATCTATTCAATTTGTTTCTACCCCCGTGAACTCTTAAAACGTCATCGAACTCTTTACTTAATTAGTCGTAGAACAGTAAGACAAACAACGAAAATAAATTGGAACAAAAATAAATTAAGTTTTTATCAAATGAAGATATCAGGCTGTAAGAAGTGAAACGAACAAATTTTGGTGCGAGATAGCTTTCTTAAAAGCGGATGACGAGTTCTTCGTAGTGGCTGTCATGTCACTCTAAAGTTTCGCTGACAGGTTCTGTAACACAGCTCTGTTGTGCATGCAGGACAAGGAAAACACATCACACCACTTGTCATTAGATATACGTCTACGTAGATGCTCCGCAAGCCACCGTACGGCGCGTGGCGGAGGGTACCCTGTACCACTAATTGTACTTTATTTTTCTGTTCCACTCCAAATAGAACGAGAGACACCCGCATCAGACGCAATTTCTCGTATCTTATCTTCGTGGTCCTTACGCGCGATGTATGTTGGCGGCACTAGAATCGTTCGGCAGTCATCTTCAAATGCCGGTCCTCCAAATTTTCTCAAAAGTGTTTCTCGAAAACGAAGTCGCGTTCCCTCCAGGGATTCCCATTTCAGTTCCTGGAGCACCTCCGTAACGCTTACGTTTTGTTCGAACCTACCGTTAACAAATGTAGCAGCCAGCCTCTGAATTGCTTCGATGTCTTCCTTCACACCGACCTACTACGGATCTGAAACACTTGAGCAGCACTCAAGAATAGCACAAGCGTCCTATATGTAGTCTCGTTTACAAGTGAACCACTCTTTCCCAAAATGCTCCCAATAAACCCAAGTCGAGGATTCGCCTTCCCTACCACAGTTCTCACATGCTCGTTCCATCTCATATCACTTTGCAACGTTATGCCTAGGTATTTAAACGACCTGATTGTGTCAAGCAGAACATTAGTAATACTGTATCCGAACATTACAGGTTTGATCTTCCTATTCATCCGCCTTAACTTACAGTTTTTCGGCATTTAGGGCTAGCTGCCATTCATTGCACCAAAAATTCTCCAAGTCGTCTTGTATCTTCCTAACGTTACTTAACTTCGACACGTTACTTTAGGCCACGTGAATATATGCAGAACAGCAGGTATTATGGAAGAGTAATTATGAAAGAACACTAAGTTACTGAGGAGTCACTGTCCGAGGCGACACATCGCTTTTCTCATACGCTTCTAATATAGTGCTAAAAATTACTGGAATGATGTAATTCTTAGTTGTGAAAAAATATTGATACACCTGCGTGTTTGACTGTACAATAATTCATTTTAAGATGAGCTTTAAAATGAAAAACTTATGCTGTCAGAATAACTGTATATATCTTTTATTGAGGGAGGCGAAACGCAGAGCAGCAAAGTTGTCACGCCCAGTGCTCCAGAAATATTCAGCAGAGCCCAGGGGGATCGTGTAGTTAAGTAAGCAAGCAAGCAAGCAATCAGGTAGGATGTAGTAGCCGGAACACGGTGTCTCATCGCACGTAGCAGTATAAAGCGACAACGGAACAGTACTTACAGCGGAAAGCAGTCAAGTAGTTAAGTGATCCACTGTGGTTGGGGAGGCCAAGATTTCGACTCGCCCACGCCCGAGTGCCAAACGCTCAGCAACACTTCTTATTTCCCCCACCACCACTCCACTCTGTCGGAGCGCGACGAGGAGAAACGGGGGAAAACTGCGAACGCGCCGCATTTAAACGGCTTTGCATTCGCACTGCGTACTACTCGGTTTTACATTACTCAAAAACATGGGACACAAACAAAACAGATTTTCAGTATTATTTAATTATTTTAGGCGCTCTGAAGACTTAATCTAATTTTTATCTGGTACAAACTGCTAACATACAGAGAGAGAAAATTTCTCAGAGACTCAGACTCAAGCTCCCCCGTCATTGTGACTTATTTACTTACCTTTCACACAAATATGGCAATGGATATATTGTAGCACTTCTACAACCTCATTATGGCGACTTGGAAACTCAATCTGAGGAAAACCATGTTGACTTCCGGGTTATAAATGGATCTGTCTTTAAAACGGGATCCACACTACAAATCAGTTCCATCTGCACTTGTACAGCGGCGCTTTCAATTGAAATGGCAAACGGTTTCGAAAACACATCGGAAACGGATGTAACATTGTCCTAAAAGTCTTTATGAAACTCTCCTTGTAATTCTTTGAAGGCCAGAACGAATTCTTCAAACCTCGCGTTTTTTTCAACGACAGTGAGTTTAGACAACTGAAATGTCTTTGTCAGAATGTGTCCCTTCTGCAATGCGATGTTCTCTTTAAATGCATCCTCATTAAATCAGAAAAAGTTATCTTGGAGTGTCTTACTGTGGGCAGGGTGCAGTCGAGTGCACTTAAAACGCGAAATGTGCAATCCATTCCGGATGTTCTAATTTTCGTTCCGGCACTCCATTTCCCTTCATAAATTCAAGAATAGCCAGTTTTAAATCGAAAAATCGTTCGACATGCCCCTTGACTTATCTGATGCACTTTTCACTAGTATATGAAGTCTCCTTACTCTTCTTCCAGTTCCACTGAAAACTGCAGCAATTCATGATGGAATAATGCCTGTGACTTCAGAAATTTCACTATTCATACCAATTCCTTCACGAGCTCCAGGCCTGCAAAATTAGCGCTACGTGCTTTTTAATTTAAGGAACAATGCATCCCGTCTGTCGATCGTTGTAATTTTTTGCTCTTTCATTGTCAACTAAATCTTTAAATTCTCCCTGCATGATGCTGTAATGTCGTTCCATAGCAAGTAAGCAGTACCTGTCGCTTATGCAAGTTCAGAATTCTCATCCCTCTTTCCTGTCATTCCCATTCATTTTGAAGGACTGTGACGACACGTCGCTAGACTACCTCTTATTGCACAAACAGCCATTGGACCTGTGAAAGTCTTTTATGCCTCGAACAAACAGAGAAGGTTGAACAGTGCTGACTGCAAGATTCCGCCGATCTCAGACAGTTGTGCCGGCCAAAATATGCTGCACTGCAATGGTAAATGAAATGTCTGGTTGTTCCGTGTATTTCCGAGAAGGACCGAGAAAAGCAGAGAGACAGGCCGAGCCTTGACCCGATCACGGCCCATACACACTGCACGCGTGAACTTTGGCACGCCGTGGCCGGCCCTGTAATATAACGTACAGTGCTGGGTAAAAGCAGTGCACTATATTGTCTTACTAAACTGATAGTTTGGTAAATTTCCCATCCGTTAGCAATTCCTTTCTTTGGAACTGGAATTACTCCATTCCTTTGGTAGTCTGAGGGTATTCCTGTCCCATACATCTTGCACACCAGAAGGAAGAGTTTTGTCATGGCTGGCTCTCCCAAGACTACCAGTAGTTATGATGGAATATCGTCTACTTCCAGGGCTTTGTATCGATATAGACCTTCCAGAGCTGGGTCAAATTCTTCTCGTAGTATCGTATCACCCATGTCATCTTCATCTACCTCCACTTCCCTTTCACTAATACCTTGCTTTCAAGTTCATTTCCCTTGGACTGACCCTCTATATATTGCTTTCATCTTTCCAATCTTTGGTTAGGACTGGTTTTCCAAACGAGCTCCTGATGTTAACTGCTTCTCTTTTCCCCAAAGGCCCCTTTAATATTCCTGTAGGCGATGTTTCCTCCAGTGAAATATGTTTGTAAATCCTTACATTTGTCCTTTAGCCATTCCTGTTTAGCCATTTTGCACTTCCTGTGGAACTAATTTTATAAACGTGTGTATTCCCTTTCGCCTACTTCATTTGCTGCGTTATTAAATTTGCTTCTTTCATCAATTAAATTCAATACTTTTTGCGTCATTCAAGGATTTGTCCTACGACTTGTCTTTTTGCCTATTTGATCGTACGTTACCTTCACTATTTCATCTCTTATAGTTACCCATTCATCTTCTACTGTATTCCTTTCCCCTCTTCTAGTCAACCGTTACCTAATGCTCCCTCTGGAACTCTCAACAACCTCTAGTTCTTTTAACTTATCCAGGTCCATCTCCTTAATTTCAAATACTTTTCCAATATCTGCAGGTTTAATCTGCAGTTCATAATCAATAAACTGCGGCCAGAGTCCACATGCGACACCCTAGAATTTCTTACAGTTTAAAATCTGGTTCCTAAATGTCAGACAGAGATTATACACTGAAGAGGCAAAGAAACTGGTACACCTGTCTAATATAGTGTTGGGCGCTAGTGAGCACACAGAAGCGCCGCAACATGACGTTGCATTGACTCGACTAATATCTGAGGAAGTACTGGAGGGAACTGACACCATGAATCCTGCCGGGCTGTCCATAAATCAGTGAAAGTACGAGGGGGTGGGCGTACAGCACGTTGCAAGGCATCTCAGATATGTTAAAAAAATGCTCATGTCTGGGGAGTTTGATGGACAGCGGCAATGTTTGAACTCAGTAGTGTGTTCCTCGAGCCTCTATGTAGCAATTCTGGACGTGGGGGGTGTCACACTGCCCTGCTGGAATTGCTCAAGTCCATTTGGAATACACAATGCACATCGATGGGTGTAGGTGACCCGTCAGGATACTTACGTACGTGTCACCTGTCAGAGTCATATCTAGACGTATCAGAGGTTCCATATCACTCCAACTGCACACGTCCCGCACCATGACAGAGTCCACTGAAGACATACAGAGTCCATGGATTTATAAGGTTGCCTCCATACACGTACATGTCCTCCCACTCGATACAATTTGAAACAAAACGCGTCCGACCAGGCAACATGTTTCCAGTCATCGCCGACCGTTGTGGCCGGGCGGTTCTAGGCGCTTCAGTCTGGAACCGCGTGACCGCTATGGTCGCAGGTTCGAATCCTGCCTCGGGCATGGATGTGTTTGATGTCCTTAGGTTGGTTAGGTTTAAGTAGTTCTAAGTTCTAGGGGACTGATGACCTCCGATGTTAAGTCCCACAGTGCTCAGAGCCATTTGAACCCTTTTTCCAGTCATCAATAGTCCAACGTCAGTGTTGACGGACCCAGGCGAGGCGTAAACATTTGTGTCGTGCAGTCATCAAGGGTACACAAGTGGGCGCCGAAAGCCCATATCGATGATGTTTCGTTGAATGTTTCGCTCGGTGACACTTGTTGATGGCCCAGCACAGAAATCTGTAGCAATTTGCGGAAGGGTTACACTTCTGTCACGTTGAACGATTCTCTTCAGTCGTCGTTGACTTCAATCTTTCAGAATCTCTTTCCGGCTACAGCGATGTCGGAAATTTGATGTTTTACCGGATTCCTGATATTGACGGTACACTCGTGAAATGGCCGTACAGGAAAATTTCCATCTCTTTGCTACCTCGCTCGTGCGCCGGCTCTAGCACCACGTTCAAACTTACTTAAATCCTGATAGCCTGCTACTGTAGCAGCAGTAACCGATCTAATAACTGCGCCAGAGACTTCTTGTCTTACACAGGCGTTACAGAGAGCAGCGCCATATTCTGCCTGTTTACATATCTCTATATTTGAGCACGCAAGCCTACGGTAGTTTCTTTGGTGCTTCAGTGTAAGACTGTAATGGAGTTGTAAATAAAAGTGCGCTTTTCTATAGAAATAACACTAATGTGACACACTGATACCACTACCACCTAGGTTAGTGAGCAGACAATTACATCTTTCCGTAAAAACACGAAAAATCCTCTACGTCCTTCCTGGTGGCTACAGGAAACCTAGCCTAGAATGACACACTTGTCCTGTATATACACAGTATGTGTCACCAGCCATTGTCCTCTGGCAAGCAGAAGAATGCTGAAAAGTTGTGTTGCTTACGGCCTCTGCTACGCACCTGAAGGTCCACCTACAGCAGTACTGCGTCTCGCTCCAGTAGACACATACTGATGACACGATACTTTAGCCAATGGTCACACCTGAAGTAGCAGCATTGGAAACCTCCCCTTCTGCAGGCACATGTGCACCTGGAAGCTGAAACAATGGATCTCTATAAACGCCTCATTCCCCCCTTATTGATAAAATTTACACGTACAGATGCTAGTAGACATTAATATTGGATGTGTGTACCACTCGAATCGCTAGCCACATTTAAAAGGAACAAAATATTGACTGCAAGACAGACATGCGAGCATGATTTGTGACGCGTTGTTTTACCTTTCGAGGTAAAGTACCGTAACATACAACAGATCTGAAGATGCTGTCGTTTCATCTAATACAGTTGCAATTAGGACCTATTTGTGCCCGGCGTAGTGCAGTAACTCGACGTGGCATGGACTCAACAAGTTGTTGGAAGATCCCTGCAGAACTATTGAGCCATGCTGCCACGATAGCCGTCTATAATAGCGAAAATGTTGCCGGTGCAGGATTTTGTGCATGAACTGAACTCTCCATTAAGCCCCACAAATGTTCGATGGGATTCACGTCGGGAGATGTGGGGGGCCAAATCATCTGCTCGAATAGTCCAGAATGTTCTTCAAACCAATCGCGAATGAAATGACTATTACCATAA